>NC_142701.1:22994601-23295908 GCF_029339155.1 Prunus mume | reverse complement strand
CGTACTAGCTCAAGCAAAGACCCGTGTCCAGGTTGAGCTCAGCATGCATGTGACTTTGGACACCTACACACTCACATATCCAGGTATAAAAAGTATAGCCGGTCGGCTATACTACTTTTTTTTATAAAAAAATTAAAAAATATTGCAATAAAGCTGCGCTGCTATACTATTTTTTTTTAATAAAATTACTCGAGTATACCCGTGCAACTATATTATTTATAAAAAATAAAAAATAATAAAAAGAAAAAAAAAGACCCGCCTAGCGATTAGGAGCCCACGTGTCAAAAAAAGACCATAGTATAGAAGCACGGCTATACTATTTTGGGTAATTAGTTCACTACTACAAAGTTGTCCATATTTTAGAGTTTGACATATAATTTTTTTTTCCTGTCTTAGTCGCATCCATAACGTTTTATTCCGTATCAATTTTATACATTCATTAGTCAATTCGTCAAGACCTTTGTTAAAAGCTAATGTGGCCAGTTATCCCCCCTCTCAGTTGCCATGTAGACTCACTCATATGATGTCATGTGGTGCACATATGATGCCATGTAGACTTACTCATGCGATTAGATGCCTACATGTCAAAAAAAGTATAGCCGCACGGCTATACTATTTTTATAATATAAAAAAGACCGTAGTATGGCCACACAACTATACCTTTTATTAAAAAAAAGTATCCTCCTAGTTACATTAGTTTATACTTTATAGATACTATGCCAATTGGTTTTATTTTTTATTTTTATTTTATTTTTAGAATTAAGAAAGAATAACATGGGTAGTTATATTCCATAAAAGTAGGACCTGTTATATGATTTTGTTTTTAATTTTAATTTTTTTAATATAAAAAATGTGAATTTACCATATTATCCTTATTTAATTAATATTTTCAATTCTTAATGTTTGAATTAACCAAAGGTTTTTTTGTTGATATTTTGAATGTTTCATCATTCTCTACCTTTTGCTTTATATATATATATATATATAGATTAATTTGCTAGTTTTAACATATCGAAAGCAAGCATATATTGAAGAGAGAGAAATTTCATAGTAAATCAATTTGAGAGTTCAATTTTTGTCATCTTCTTTTCTTGTGGGAATGTTTGCCTGTAATCTAACTCGTTCTCTCGATTGTCATTAAATTCTGCTACTAAACACATTATTTATCATAGAGAATTACATGTTAAGTTGAAGTGTTCTTGATAAATGCTTCACTTTTCAAACAACACTTTACATGTTTTAATTGTTTTCAAAACCAAAATCAAACTTGAGTGGAATCCTAATTCGTTTCTTTTCATATTCTTTCTTTATTCTTCTTTCTTTTGTCGTTTTTAGTTGCTTGTTTGTTATTTTATTTTTATTTCTTTTATTGTTTCGTTCCTTGACAGACAAGCTTGTGCGTGGTTAATTAATTGGAATTTAATCCAATCTTTGTGGAACAAACTTGTACTTGCATATCTATATCTATACTAAACATTAATCCTGTGCGCTTGCAAGATAAATTTGTTGAATTTAATATATTAATATAGGTTGATTTTAGACATAACATATAACAATTTAAGTAATTTTGGGATAAATGGCCAGTGTTTTAACCAAACTTTATTCAGAGTGAAGAAGAAGGAGAAGAAGAAAGAAATGAAAGAATAGAGACGATTATAATAGGCTCAAGTACTGATCTCAGTAAAATGATTAGGATAGCAATTATAGTATCTTGCTCTCTTACATAACCTTAAACAAAATTAATCTTGTGACACATGGCATCATCCCAATGTAGATCATACTCTACCATCGCATCACGGTCATGTTCGAAGAAACCAAGCATGAGATTCGGATTAAGGCCTGGGGGTAGTGGATATACATGAGACATTATTTTTTTCTTTCGGTGTTTTACTTTTGATAAAACGTTGGAGAAGAGTGCGCATGGTTCTAAAAGGCAACATTAAAAACGAGTACAAAGCAGTGAAGATACTACTCATATATATATATATATATATACATAAACTAGCTGCGATGACTTATGGTCAGTCCTTGGAGCTAGCTTGCTGGGGTCAAGTCAGGTGATATTTGACCCTTTTATCATGCACTCATGCTCGTGCATGGGAAAAACATATTACATATACGTGCATGATCCCATGCATACATGGAGAGCTTATTCATCTACTCTTCTCTACCATACTTTGAGAACGAACGATTTCTATGTACATAGTTCTCTCATATAGTGGGTTTAGCTCGGGGCCTTTCAGTTTCCTCCGCCACCACCACCGCCACCGCCTCGGCCATAGCCGCCGCCTCCACCACCTCTTCCACGGCCACCTCCTCCATAGCCGCCACCACGGCCCCCTCCTCCATGGCCACCTCCTCCTCCGTAGCCGCCACCACGGCCTCCTCCGTAGCCGCCGCCGCCATATCCATATCCGTCAGGCTGCTTCGTCTGAAGGCTGTCGCCTACTTCTTGAGGCTGATCATCAGCTTCAGGTTGCCGACAACACTGTGGGCCGCATCTATAGTAGCCATAACGAGTGCAACACCCGCAATATGGTTTTGCGTCATCTACAGGGTTCGTTTCCTGTGCCTCATCCACTGCACCAGCCACCAGCCATATATATGTGACGTTAGTGAGAATATATATATTCGAACAATATTAGTACAAAACCAAATCAAATCAAATTCTTGTACATCTTTTGACTTCTTTACTGGGTTGGTCCATTGTGTGATAAAAGGATCATGAATTCTAAGATTAACTGTCACATGCATGCACACATACATATATATATATATATATATATTTGGTATACCTTTCTTCTCATCTTTGGATGTCTCAGCTGCAACAGTGGAAGAGATGAGAACAACAGAGCCAAGCACAAGAAGGCCCAGCAAAATGAAAGCTTTGAAAGTCATGACTTCTCGAAATCTTATGCTACTCAAAAATCTCACAAGAAAGATTGCTAATTTAAGGCAGAAGATGCGAGTGAATGTTAGGCTTTGCCGATCACCACTGTTTATAGTGCTGGGAGATCCCACTAGACGACACCAGCAATTACGGTGGCATGCATCGTTTACGAGTAAAGACACAGATTTTAGTCAGCAAAGTTTGACTTCCCCTTGATATATAAATAATATTATGCAATATCTTCCAATTCTTATCATGACTTCCCCTAGACTTGATATATCGAAGCACTCTTGTTATTCAAGCAAAGACACGTGTCTAGGTTGAGCTCAGCTCAGCATGCATGTGAATTTGGACACTTACATACACACCATAACACACACTCACACGGATACTCAGACAGATAGACACGCATGTACAGATGATACTCAAGATCGGGAAGCCTCAGAGTACCTGCTAGCAATTTGGGCAGCCATGCCATTAAGACTGTATCCAGTTAGGGCCCATGTAGCTGGTTGTTGGGCATCAAGTTGACTATCATCAATTTATTCAGTCTTATCTAAATTGTTAAAATAGTACTTGGTCAAAATCCAATCTAATTTCTTCTTTTCCTATTTTGTCCTTTGAGTTTAGACAGTGTACTTTGTTTGTGGGAGATTGATAGATGATGAGATTGAGACTCATTCATTCTCTCTCTCTCTCTCTCTCTCTCTATATATATATATATATATATATATATATGATGGATTCCTCAAATAAATTTTTGTAAATATTCATTCAAAGATCATTTCTACAAAAAATACTTGAATCTGATATCATTTGATCACTCAATTAAATTATTGAAATTTAGTACTTTTTTGATGAACCGTGTTCATAGATTTCGTAGAACACAATTAGATGTCTAAACGGTTTCCGATTTGTCTAATTTTTTGCACGGATAATCTATGAATGAAGACCTAAAAAATAGATGATTTGGATCGTTGAAAAACAATTTGTAAGGTATCATAAATTACGTATCTCAAATAAAATTATTTAAGGAATTCCTTTATATATATATATATATATGAGATCGGGGGGCTCAGCATGCATGTGAATTTGGACACCTACACACACACACTCACACATGTATCTTCAATGTGAGCTGGAGATGGTAATACAAGAAGATCTAGTATAGATTTTGTTGTTTTCGTAGGTCCTACTCCAGTTTCATGGCAATGCAAGAAGCAGAACTATGTTTCTCGAAGTTCAACAGAAGCTGAGTATCGAGCATTAGCTCATACTTCAGTTGATATAGCTTGGATCAGGCAAGTGTTGTTGGATTTAAAGGTGTTTCTGGGGTCAAAGTATTAGTGAAGATAACACATAAAACAGCTACAATGACTTATGGTCAGTCCTTGGAGCTAGCTAGCTGGGGTCAAAATATTCAGGTGATATTTGACCCTTTTACCGTGCACTCATTCTCGTGCATGGAAAAACATATTACATATACGTACATGATCCCATGCATACATGGAGAGCTTATTCATCCATTCTTCTCTACCATACTTTAAGAACGAACGATTTCTATATGTACATAGTTCTCTCATATAGTGGGTTTAGCTCCGGGCCTGTCAGTTTCCTCCGCCACCTCCACCACCACCATATCCACCGCGCCGCCGCTCCTGGCCCCCGCCTCCATGGCCTCCTCCTCCATAGCCGCCGCTTCCACGGCCTCCTCCTCCATAGCCCCCACCACGGCCTCCTTTGTAGCCACCCCCTCCATATCCATATCCGTCAGGCTGGTTCGTTTCAAGGCTGTCGCCTACTTCTTGAGGCTGATCCTCAGGTTCAGGTCGCTGACAACATCATATGCCGCATCTATATATGCCAAAACGAATGCAACACCCGCAATATTGTCTTGCGTCCTCTACAGGGTTCGCTTCCTGCGCCTCATCCACTGCACCACCAACATATATGCATGTGACCTTAGTAAGTACATATATACTATTAATATTCGAACAATACGAATACAAACCTAGCTATATTATTGTGAGCTAGAGAAAATCAAATCAAATTCTTGTACATCCATCTTTTTACTTCTTTTTTTGGTTGGTCGATGATGTGTGATATTGGATCATAAAATCAATGCTACATAAAGTTGAAATTATATATATATATATAAATACTAGACTTTATCGTATTTTATACCACATTGAAAAGGTAGTACACAATGTTGTATAAAAATATAATAAATCTAGCATTATCCCATATATATATATATATATGTGCGCGCACGCCGCGCTCACATGGAGTCGCTAGAATAATGAATAAATTAATTAACCTTTCTTCTCATCTTTGGATGTCTCATCTGCGACAGTGGAAGAGATGAGAACAACAGAGCCAAACAGAAGGCCCAGCAAAATGAAAGCTTTGAAAGCCATGACTTGTCGAAGATGGGAATGAATGTTAGGCTTTGCCGATCACCACTGTTTTATACCACATTGTTTACGACACCAGGCAATGTTGGAGAGTACCGTACGTTTGACTTAACTAAGATATATTGATATAATATTGTGCAATATCTTCCAGTCTCAGAACACTTTTAATTCAAGCAAAGACACGTGTCTCGGTTCAGCTCAGCATGCATGTGAGTTTGGACACTTGCATACACACGTAACACATGAAACGAGCCCTATTGTTTTCTTCGACTGATTATTTTTATTTTGAGTCCTTAATTGGCATATGTACACAAGTTTTTTTTTCCCACTAATAAATTTTTCTTACCCAAGCACTATTGGTTGACTTTGGGGTTGATTTCATGTTTAAATAATGCTTGAGTTTTTTTATAAATACATGTCTATTGAGTTTATTTATAAATTTGTATAAATCACATATGCCATTAAGACTGTGTAGCCAGATGGGTGCAGTGTAGCTGGTTGTTGGGCATCAGGTTGACCATCAATTTATTCATTTTTATCTACATGATTAATAGTCTCTACTTGGTCAAAATAAAATAAAATCCAATCCAATTTCTGTTTTTCTTTCTGTTCAGATATAGATAGATGATGAGATTGAGATTCATATACGTCAGAGATTGAGGGCCACGGGAGAACAAGTTGTGCTTCTTTGCTTTGAATGACCAAAGCAAGAACAAAATTGCCGAATATATCTCAACCCCAGAGTTGAATATGCCCAAAACACTCTTCTTCTGTCGGTTGTCAACTTGTGCGTCTGTTAGATTTTGATTTAACATTGTCCGTTTTAATAAAATTTCTACTTTTTCAAAAATCATTTGCTAACAGGATTTAGCAGAGTGAAAAAGAGTATTGACTTGTAAATTAAAGGTTTCTTGTTCGAGTGGTCATATGATATCGAATTTGATTTTTTGTAGATATGATATTTGAATAAATATTACAAAATAGACAATTAGTAAAATACAATACGGAGTGGGCTCTATGTATATATATATATATATTTTTTTACATTTTGTCAGTGAATTTGATTGCCATGTGTGAGTTAAGAGATATTTGACATCCCATACGTAAGAGCAAAATTTGGAAGGAAAAAAAAAAAGGTGAACAAATTGCATATAATTATAAACGTTATTGTATATATGTCATTGATTTCTTAAATCATGGATCGATGACATGCATTACACAAGTACGTGAATATGACCACCAAAATAAAAGAGCATATATCATCAGCTAAGCACTCATGATAATTAGTTTAATTTAATTTTTTGCATGCCTCGCTTCTGAAGTTTTATTCATACAAATACTGCGAGGAATCAACTACTTCAAGCATTGAGCGCATGCATCTCCAGATCTACTAATACATAATTGTCCAACTAATTAAACACACACTGCATGCACATATGCAGACTTGTGGCCTTAATCAGTTAGTTAATTAGTTTTGAGGTTGTGCATCAACAGCCTCATTAGCATGGTTGCAGCACCTTACGCACTCTCTTCCATTGTAACTGCGCCTGCAGCAACCATAGTAGCAACGCCCTCCTCCTCCTCCATATCCACCGCGTCCCGGGTTGCCACCGTATCCCCCACGACCGGGATCTCCCTGGTACCCTCCACCATATTTAGCATCACCTACATTGGGATTTGTAGCTTCCTCCGCAGCTGCAGGTCATGTAGTAAAACGTGCATTTAACAAAAAGATCATGGAGATTAAATGCCTCAAATATTTGTAATAAGTAAGTACTTCGCTTTATTTGAACAAATAAATTTTGGTGACTCTAGCATTATTGTTAAGGAAAAGTGAAGCAAATTAAGCTCACCATTTGCGGCCACTTCGGAGGAGATGAGAAGGACAATGGCAAGTAAAAGACCACAGTAAATGAAAGCCTTGGAACCCATTTTACTTCAATTATTCAAAGAGAGACTAGAGTGCTTTGGAAAGGAGGACCATGCCTCTATTTATAGGGAGAGATTGAGAGAGAGATAAAGGGAAGTGCATGTATCTATATGTCTATAAGATAACCTCACGCCCGACAGGGCCACACCAGCAGAGTCTAGTTGGGGGTTGAAGAATTGCCTTCCAATGGATTAAATTTAAAAGCATATATATCATTACTTAGTTGTCATTGCTTCTGTATCCATTTTCATAATATTATACTTACAATGAAAAAAGAAATCCAAGTTTTAACCTAGTCTAATTCTAACTCATTGTCTTACTCGATCATCTCTCACCACTTGGATTAACTCTATAAACCAAATGTGGCGGCAAATTAATATCAAAGCCAATTACTATAAATCAAGATATACAGAAACAAATATGACCAGACGGGTTTATTGCAGAATTGGTATAACAAATTCCCATGATTCATAGGTTAGAATTCATAGGTTTCAATGTTTTGGATGTTTGGGAGGAAGGAAGAAAGCACAGAAATCAAAATGAATAAGAGAACGTTGCTTTGTAAGAAAGCTGAATATCTATTCATATCATCTTACTGTTCATATGTATTCGTATATGAGAGAGAAGTGAGCTACTTCTCTAACTGATTTACACAGAAATTAAATCATAGCCTTTGATTCTATCACCCTATGAGATGATTACATATGTCTTAATCTGAAAATTATATCCTAGGCCACCTGAACTATGATCCAACGGCTCACATTATAACCATAAAATAGAACATATGAAATAAAATTCAAAACTTTGATTTTTAGCTCCAAGGATTTCAGCTGAAGGGTTACACATCAACAGATATATCTAATTGCATTACATTGATGAACCAAATTTTTCTTGGGAGCGTCATGAGTGACGTAAATTGAATCGGATTCCTATCAAATGTCATTTACTCTTGTGAGGGCTCAGGTCTCCATGCAAAATTATACGCATGGAGTTTTGCAGTGAGTCAGAAAGAAGATCATGGAAGCATGGGGCTCATTTTCACCCATACAGGCCAGTTATGTATAGGCAGCTTGCATTAATTGCTCTACAGTGTCCTAGTCAAATAGATACGCAGTGTTGTTAATTCACGCTTTAAAATATATAGAAAGTAGATTTCATTTCAAGCCCAAGTTTATAAGTTTAAGTTTCTAATGTGGAACTTTTTTATGTTCATAATCTCTTAGCATATGTCGATGTGATTATTACATCAAGAATTTATTCCTCATATTATTTCAACGATACAATATTAATTATCATCGTCTTTTAGAAAATATCCTTTTCAAAATATTCTACTTCTTCGAGCTTTTTCTAGAACTCTCGTTCTTGTTGGCCTCATATAATTGAAGTTGCAAATATAGCTATAATTTGCTACATCTCTCTCTCTCTCTCTCTCTCTCTCTCAGCTTTGTTTCCATTTTTTTATTGTCCCATAAGAATAACACACAGTAAATGCAAAATCTGTGTGTTTCGCACCGAAAGTTTACCTTTGCCCAATGCGTCCGACCTGCAGACTTTGTGCAGTCAATAGTCAATGTATTCTGAGTTCTGACTTTCTTTCCACGCTGAACTGGGTAGGCCAATTGGATTTGAAATGTGTGGGTACGCACCATTTCTTCCACCCACTGGATTGACCACAACAGTTTCTAACTGGACAATTGAGGCACATGTATGATGAAGCAAATTTGACATATAAGGTGATGAATTAGCTTTTATATGGCAACATGGCAACATAAAATAATATTTGTACTTGGTTCTCTAATTTTACTTTCAGTGTTCTGGCTAAATTGATGCCCGATATTAGACCGTTAGAAATTCTCAGAGGATCTTGTAATTTTTTGTTAGAAAAATAAAATTAACAATAGCATTTTCTAGTGGCCACAACACCTAGGATTTTTTTTCTTTTCTTTTTTGGGTCATAGAACGACTCCCAAATTCTATAGTGAGGATGCTATATATGACTTCTCATGTGAACTACTAAACATTTTGGAACAATCACTGTTGGCCTTTCTTTTCTTTTCAGCATGTAAAGTCGGTTTGGGTATTAACTAACATAAAACCCGTGGATTGGAGAAACGATGGGCCAAAAGAGCAATATTTGTCCCCCATGCATGCGTCTATAAATACCCTCAATACCAATTTGTTCCCCATCTTAATCAAAAGCTTAACTTTCTTGTGATCAAAACTCAAGCTAGCTTAAGAGAAAATGAGCGTAGAGGTATTGGATGGTGCCACAATTGTCAACTTTGTGGAGGATGAAGAGGCTTTCAACCTTGCGGTACATCATCGTTTTGGTAATCTTGACACTAACCATGATGGTATACTTTCTTATGCAGAGATGCTGAAGGAGCTTCAGTCTCTGAGGGTCTTCGAGACACACTATGGCATTGATGTGAAGCCAGACCCAGAAGAGATTGCTCATGTCTATGACTCTCTGTTCGTGCAGTTTGATCATGACTCAAATGGGGCCGTTGATTTGGAAGAGTTCAAGGCTGAAACCAAGCGTATGATGCTTGCTATGGCCAATGGGATGGGGTTCTTGCCAGTTCAAATGGTTTTGGAAGAAGATGGATTCCTGAAGAAAGCTGTGGAAAGAGAGTCCACCAAAATTAAGCAGCTGCTTAATTAAGCTCATTACTAGATTGTACTTGTCTACTTGATACTTTTAAGAGCCTTATGTGTATTGTTCATTTTTATGTTTGATTTCCTTTTTGCTAATGAAAAGTAAAATTCACTGTAATTCTTTGGATTTTATGACATGAATTCTGAGTGTAAAAGTTTCATACCATGAGACAATTTTCTACTCATTTTTACAAAAATTTCTCCCTGAAATCTTTCATTCTATCTTTTACTATGTACATCTAATCATAAGTTTCAAGATTTCTACCAACAGTTACAAAAACAAACACATCTCGGGAGCTGGAACGAAGGAGAGAATGTCTTCACCGAACAACTCAAACAACGATACCAGGAGATGCCCAGAATTTAAGTCATCCTTCCAAACCTGAGTGAGCAGAGCTGATTTCTTTAGAGACCGACCAGCAGCCCTGTCCCTTCTACTTCTGCTGTTTGAAACGCCCTCATTAGGCATCTGCCCAGTAGATGATGGGGGGCCTGCATCAGTATCCCCTGAAGGGGCTGGAGTTGCTGTTTCTACTTCCATGTGAGACGGTGAAGAATTAGTTGGCGCTATACCCGTAGGCCCGTCAGTTGCAATTTTCTTCAGGGGTGGTTGCTCTTCCATGTGCTCCACACTTCCCTTGCGTTTATCTTGATGATGCATAGGAGAATCAGAGTTAAGATTTTATCTAAATAATAACCTTGAAAACTAAGGATTCTTCACCCTATTGGACAATCAACCTCATTTATCAGCTTTTCAAATACATCAAAGGGGTGTTTGTTTCCTTCATTATGCCAAAAGTCTAGTACATATAAGAGCAGAATCTCACACAAAAAAGGATTGCAGGTGGGAAGGGAAAACAAAAACTCTTTCTTGCACCCATGGTTCTGGCGTGTTACAATTGGAACGCATGTTTGTAACACATACAACATGCAACGTAAAGGTGCCCAACCCATATATATGATAGTACTAGTGCTTCTTGTATACCCACTCGAGTAGTATAATCTAAATTCTATTGCCAGACATTTACAAATTATTCCAGTAATTTAGTTGATTAGCAAATGCAATTCAGAGTTTTGCAGCTCGCTTGATTTTGATGTGCCGCATGCAATAGGCATGCAGTGAAAGAGGAGCCAAAACCCACATACATGCTATAGTTCTATGTTTGTTTAATCAAATTAAGCAGTATAGTCTATTCTACTGGAAAGCAGTTAACAAATCATTCAACCAATCTACATCATTAGGAAATGAGATTTATTATAAACCAAGCATACATTAGCACTCATCGAAAGTCTTACTTGGCATAGTAATGACTCTTTGACTGGTCCTCCAGAAAGATTTGGGTGCTGGAGATGGCAAAAGTGGGAACATCTTGAGCCTATCATATATGCATTGACCTGCTGCATTCTGGAATAAGCATACTCTCATTAGCAAGCCTTTCTTAAGATTTTTCCAACGATATATAAAGGTATGAAAAGAGACTCACCAACAGGGCTCCATAAACACGCCAAGCTTCATGCCTCTTCATCTCATTCTTTTGCTTGTCAAGAAGCAGCTCTGGTTCAAGAAGTCGCAGATATGACTCCAGATTTGGCAGCACAAGAAGGCGAACCTGCATTGGAAAAAAATCACAAACGGCTAAAAATCCTTACAGTAAGTAAAAATAAAGGATGCATATTTCCCACAAAACACATATCCCTCAAGAAAGATGTAGGTTTCTAGTGAAACAAAGATTCAGAAATCACCATAGCCTAGAAGAGAGAGGAGAGAGAGGAAAGGGGGGGAGGGGTGTTAAATGGACTCTAGCAGAATAAAAGTTCAGATGTATTGAGGAATTTATCTCTAGTTTTCTAGATGTGTTTTAATATAATATCTTTACTTATCTAAAGGTAGTCATTAGCAAAAGAGAAAAAATATTGCAAATATCTTCCATTCCATCGTTATTCACCTTCTAGGAATCAGAATGATGACTAAAAAAGATAACCAGGGAGCCAGCTAGCTTCATTTAACATTAATTATCTTTTCTCATGAATGGAAATAAATGATAGAACGGGGAAAGAAGAACCTTATGGGAAGAACCAAGAGGATATTACTACAAGTTGAACTCATAGTCCAAAACATGCCCTGGATAATTGTAAATTAATTTCTTAGTTGCAAGGTGCATGAGGTATTACCACACTGGGGCCTAAAGCAGCTAAACCTTGAATTGCACCATAGTGTTGAGTCAATGTCCGCTTTGGGTCCAAAAATGCATTGACCAAAGTTTTTGTAAGACGGGACTGGAGAGTGTTATAGACATGCCCAAACCTGCAACAGTTCAGAAACTTCAATTCCATAGGTAAGATGTCAAATTCACACCCAAAATCTGAATGGAAAACAGAGATCCACCTCCATCGTATCTGGAGCAATATTTTCAAAACAACAATTTTACTTGGTAGTTTGATAGCATCGACCGTGTTACAGTGTTAACAGAAACAAGTGTTCTATTCTAACAATATAACGTAGAGAAAAAAAAAACCAAAGATTAACTAGAATCTTAACAGAATGTGCACTTCATATACAGAAGGCTGCCTAACAAACCAAAATCACGAAAGAGTGGAACTGGGTCTGACCAAGTTCAAGTCACAAGAGAAGACTAGGAGATGCCAACTGAAAGATAAGCATGCATGCAGGTAAACAGAAATTTAAATACAAGCAAAATAACAAGCCTAACCTTTTGCAGATTGAAGCAACCAGGTTCGCAGTGAAGTCCCTAAGTTCCCAATGGTTGTCAGCAAACCTATTGCCTAACCTTTTCGCAACAAGGCAAGTGACCACAGATGGCATCAATTGGTGTAGCTGACCCAAAAAACAAAAGGAAAGGAAAAAAGAGAGGTGTCAGAGTACAACTGCCATATAAATAACACATTTGATCTTAACTACCATCTTACATGCTTTAGCCCCATGATAAAAAAAGGGAGTCCAGATAAGGGAACCACTCAATATAAATAGGATGAGTTTGAAGAAGATAAACAATGATTACCAATCCATGCATACAGAAATATGAATGTGCAAATTTTGTTCATTAACTAGAAAGGAACTGAAAAAAGACAAGAAGAAGGTAAGGAAAAAGTATAGGTGATATCTTTTGAAGGTCAGTCCAACAAGTTAACAGGGTTGCATCCACCATAACATATGTTTAGAGATACTACCATCAGCCTCCCCAAGTGTCAATCCAGGAAAAGACCGAATTCAACTTAGACATGATTGTATAGATGTTCACGTAACCATATAAAATACATGAATAGACATTAACTTACAAGAGGCTCTCCAAGGAAATGAAGGAAACAAAGAAGAAAGAAACACTTACATAAGGTTCTATGTGCATGTGAGGATTCTGGAGAAGACTCCGAACAACTCGCATTAAAGCAAATAGAAGTGGATAATCATTCAAACCACGAGAAACCTGATATTAATTAAGAACAGTTGGTATAAGTAACAAATGGCTATATATCACACTCTTGTAGTAGCTATCGGCAATAATTTCAAGATTTCTCACCTCATCAGCTATAAAGCATGTGAAATAAGGAACTAATGGATGAAGTCCCGAATCAGTGGCCAAACTCACTAATGCTTCTTTAAAAATAACCAAATCGGACCTACTCACAACAAGCTCAGTGATTTTATCAAAATATAGCTGCAAAGGCAACAAAAAGAAAGAACATGTAAACAAGATGCAAAATGAAGAAATACCAAAATATAAGAGCAGACAGTGAAATATTACCTGAAGTTCCCTAGACAATATGTGCTTAACTGGTAATTTAATGTCAACGGGAACTCCATCATCCTTCTGTTCATACTTTTTACTATCAGGAGGAGCTGCAAGTACTACAGACAAAGAACAAAAGAACACAAGTTAGATTACAAACCTGGGCTAACAAAAGCAGAAAAGTTGAAAATTAAGTTTATTCCAGTTCCCCATAATATATTCAAAAAGAATTATCACTGAATAACAGATTCATTTCACCATACATTTTACATAAATTAAATTCCAGCAGACAAAACAAAGAATGTGGCATACGCTGCAGACCACGTTTCATGCTACATACAACGTCAAACCTTAGATAGTGCCATATACCCCATAGAATGCTTTGTTTTACCAAAGCTAATTCCCAGAATGACAGAGGTTCAACCTTTTCATACTCTGGAACAACTACAACTCCTAAATTGGAAGTTTGATTTGCGAGCAACAATTATTTGTACAATCTATATATTAGAGACAAACCTTCTACAGGAGCATTTTCTGGAATTGCAGGTTGTACACCTTCTATAGCTAGCCAGTGACAAACAATTCCAGTATCAAGTGGCGCTTTTGGTAAAGGAGCTTCAATCACCTATAGTCAAACAGAAATATGGGACATTAAAAGGCAACATACAAAATCAAGTAGAAAGTGTAATCAGATTACTCAGTAATTCTTACATCTTTAAATTCAACATCCTTGTCGTCGATGTAAAACAAGTCCCTATGTCCAATAGCTCTTTTGAACCGCAAAGGACCCCCAGAAACATAACCATATATTGGCTGGTGAGTAGTAGAATAAGCAAAATGAGATTCAAAAGAATAAACAAAACAACCATGTTAATTTAATTATCTGCAACACTCACTCACCTCAACGTTTCTTAAGTTGAGTGCGCCATCAACATCATCAGCTGTCAATCTAGTTCTCCTCGAGTGACGCATGCATTTAATAGCCTCCTGCACTTTCATTACAACCAAATTATACTGGATCTTCCAATGTCTCAATTCACCAAAAATAACTAACTGCACTATCTCCTTTAACTTAAACAAGCTCCTTAGAAGCACAGACCTATTAAGCAAAACAAAAGCAACCTAATTTAGACTATGTCATCACTAGCATAATTACTAGTCTATTATTCATTCTCAATCTTACCACATAAACAAGCAACCCAAATTCCCAAATTACAACTTACTAGTACAACCGCAAATGATTGAAAACAACAATGGCAAAACAAACCCATATCATAAATATGGCAAAACAAGTCAAGAATTACCTGCATAACCTCACGCAGGCGATATTCGACATCGGGAGCGAGAGCGAGAGCAACATCTGGAGACAAGTTGTTGATCCCAATGCTTTGTGCAATTACTTCAACATTCTCTTTAGGCACAATGCTCATTCTCGAAGCACCTCCTGACCTCCGTCCCAACAATTTCTCTTGGAAATGGCAAATAGAGACAAGTATGCTATACCCAATAAAGAAAAGATTCAACTTGTTAAGTCAAAATGCAAACTTTATGTCTCTTGCTATGTAAAACAATATGCAAAAATAATCCAGAACATTATTTCTTACCCCTCAAACTTTCTGGGCAAACAAGCAAAACCCTAATACACAAAAGTGAAACCTCGGCGTGAGCACAGTGCTTGCGCGCTTCGTTCGTTCACTCAGAAAAGAGAATTTCAGACAGAGAAAAAACATCAGATAAAAATCCGGGTTGGGTTAACAAGTCAAATATTCGGGTCGGGTCGGGTCGGGTCTAAAACTGTAGTTCATGCCTTCAACTGAGGTGGTTGTGTTATTATTATTTGTCTGTATGATTGGTCTAATCTAATCTAAACTTTATTTGTTTTTCATAATTTTTTTTAATGAAAATTTGTTTTTAGTAATTAAAATACAACATCATTTGATAATTAAAGGTTGATGAAAAGTTGGGATGATTTTGTTTTTGTGTCCCATGGAACTATTATTGCTAGGCTAAAACTTTATGCTAGAAAAGTAACATGTCAGTCCCATAGTGAAGTGGTGGTCTCTAGTGTAGAGCATGTGCCAATCTCTATTTATAATCAAACAATCTTAATGGCATCAAAAAGTGATAGAAGAATTCAAGATCAACCATGCCAAAAACTGGCTGCTCGGGATCACCGGATTGAATTGATGAGAATGGATTTCATATCTTGAAAGAGTCAACGGCTGCCATGGATCTATGTTTTGTTGGATTCTAGTGATTATGGTGACCTTAAATTATTAATTTAATCCAAAAAAGAGATATTCGAACTTGAATGCAAGAGGAACGGACTCATTGTGGTGGCCAATTGGCATACAAGGTTGCAAAGACTTGACGGTGTAAATAAATTGACCCAACTTGGCAAGTAACACGAATCTGTCCCCTCCTAGTAGTACATCTGTCTAAGTTACTTCGAACTTTTATCTCACACAAAAGAAAGAAAAGAAAAAAGGAAAAAGCTAATGCTTTTTTTTTTCCCCCACTTAGCAGAACAACAAGTAAGGAACTAAATTCCAACAGATTAGGTGTGTATTAATATTTTACCTCTTTCTGAGCATCTCAAGCATTAAGAAAATTAAAAAAACCAGTCTAAAGTTATTGGCATGATTTTCATGCAGAAAAAAAAAAAACAGCATTGGCATCTTACAATGAGCCAGCAGAGGGCAGAAGAAGTAACCAGAAAGGAAGACATAACCCAAATAGCAAGAAAGCTTTATGAGGCCAATGTGCTGCTAGCCATGTGCAAAAAGTAGATGCAAAAGAAAAAACACCATGCCCTCATCATGTCAATTCTTTCTATCTAATCTTCACTTTTCTGGCTTCTATTATTTTTGTGATTAAAGTCCAGATCCAGCTCTAAAGCCTTCAGTACTCTGCAGATCTTCTGACTTAGTTCTATCTAACATGCGCTTTTCCTCTAATTAAAATGTACTAGTTTCTCCTGTGAAGCTTAGTGTGGTTACTATAATTGAGTGAAAATGTCAGTACAATTATCAACTTTTTCCTGAAGCATATATGTTAACCTCAGCTCCTCTGGATGGTTTCCAACAGAATTGGCAACAGTCTCTTTTGAGCATCTTCTTCTTTGGGATTCCTCAGTTGAGATGGGTATCAATGGAGGTTTGGTCAGGAGTGTCTTTTCAAGGAATAGGTCTTTGGGAACTCATGAGAGCAATGTAAGTCCAATTATATATGTTTATTCATATAATTCAACCCCCTACTGTATCTTATGCTGTATATAAATTATATCATTTGTTTATTTTTCTTCTATGGCATAGGTAAGGAGCAATATGACAGAAAGGAGAAGATGGAGCTCTGTTAGATCATACTTATGTGGGGATGAATATAATTCAGTCCTTGCAGAAAATGATTCATCTTCAGTTAAGAGCTCTGTGGTTACTCCCACACAGCTCAATTCAGTCCTTGTAGAGGACGATTCTTCTTCGGTTAAGAGCTCTGAGGCTACTGTTACACAACCGATGCCAGAAGACTTAACAGACAAGGATGGCATCAAAAGAGAAGTAACTAAGGAAGATATCGAAATGGCAAAGAAGGAATTTTCGGTCTCAAAAACTATGTCTGAAGAGCAAGCAGCAACCATCATCCAGTTAGCATTTAGAGGCTTTCTGGTAACTCCATTCAAAATTATCATCTTGTAGAATTAACTTTTAATGTCCACATAAATTTCAAGATAAAGTATTTAAAGATCTTTGATAGAAATAATTAGCATGCTCATGCACAAGGATTTATGTTATAATTCAACTTAGACAGAAAACTCAGTCATCTCAAAATTGTTTTTAAAATACAGTATTCATTGATAACTTTGTGAAAAATCTGCTTTACTGCACTGGAAATTGTGGCTAATAATCATTAGACTGCTTGGACTTTCAGACTAGGTGTCAAAATGAAGGAATTAAATCAAAGAATGGTAAGCAGGAGCTTATTGTAGGACCAGAAAGTCTAAGTACGGAGTCTCTGGGCACATCAGTTGAAGTTCAAACGGGAAATTCTGTGGATGTTTACTCAATTCAAGAAGAAAATGTGGCTGCTCACCACCGGATGCAACAGAAAGCTAGAACTCAGGAACTAAAGCTGAAGGTAGATCAGAAACAACTCTACCTTTTAGTTGTTAGAATTACATAATGTTAACAAATGTGGTAGAAGGAGAACCAGCTGAAACCTTTAGTTTCCGGATGTATTGTTTCTGCTCATGAAAACTAATTAAGCACATTTAGCATTAACGGCTTCATCATAGCCTTGTTGGTCATGCATTTGTACTCCACATGGAATATAGGACATTTCATGTGCAGGGTGGGATTAGTTGTTGGTAGGTTTTGTAATCCAAAGGACCAGTTATGTAAACAAAACGCACAACAAAGTGAATTCTAGCGTCTAAGTTATTTATATACGTACCGATATCGAATCACATACAATCCTTAAGATTTGCTGAAATTTACAGGAAGAATGGGATGATAGCACGGTGAGTAGCAACATATCAAAAATGAGGATTCAGAACAGACTGGAAGCAACAACCAGGCGTGAGAGAGCACTGGCTTATGCCTTTTCACAACAGGTACATATGAAATTCATTCCTGAAAGAGGTCCTAGACTCGTGTTACGATTGTCGAATATTTAACTTTCCTATTTGTTTGTAGCTAAGGATCTGTTCAAAGAAAAGACACACCACATCTGATGGCACAGAACAGAACATGGGATGGAGCTGGCTGGAACGGTGGATGGCAACCCGCCCTCCTGAAATCTCCTCAGTCGAAAGTCATATGAGCAATCATGTTGAGCCAATTAACAGCAACCAAAGATTTGTGTTCGGAAAGAGATTGTTCGATGGGGCAGGTGAAGAAAAAGAGAGCTGCGGATCTAATGAAGTGAATGTCCTATTTGATAGCTTCCCAGTAACAACAGCAGAAGAGAAAGATGGCTATGGTCCAACTCAAAACAGGTTTAAGGCTACAAGAAGCGTATCAAGGCGAAAATCTGTGCCAAGCTATGAGTGTGGGAAAGAGTATTCCAAGGTAAGCGTATGCCTCAGTTGAGCATAATCTAAACTGAGCTTCTGACAAGAAATTACCTCAATGGTTGCAAAATGCAAACACCAAACCTTTGGTGTTCTACCTTCTTACTGGATTTGCTTGCATAATGTCTTTTCTAGAAGAACAAAATTACTAAGTTCCAGCACTCAATGATTGTGGCTTCCACATTGGTACAGGTAAGCAAGAAGGATTGTTCAAGGGAGGCTGAAAAAGATAAAGAGCACAACCCGAAGAACACAGGAAGAATCAAGTACAAAAATGCTTCATTTTAAGGATTATAAATTTCCGATTATAATCTTAATCTGCCCCTGTTAAAGTAAATAAGGTTATTTCTTACTGCTTACCATGCACCTTGTATGAGGATTCAAATGGTGTCATTGATTTCCCATGTAGACGTTTACGAACAAATCTCCATCTTATTTAGTTTAGAAGTGGAACCTAAGCTAGAATTCCCAAAAATCCATGCTTGTAAAGGAGTTGATCTATGAATATATAAGTTGATGCTTGGTATCTCATGGGCAATAACTTATCTGAGACCCAGATTCAAAACAAGGGCAACTATAAGAACCTCAACCTCCAAGGGCCCAACTAAGTCCTAGTGAATCCAAAGCACAAATACTCCAATGAATTAGGTAAAAGGAAGCAAAATAAGGCAATCCAAAGCATCAATACTCAGATGAATTAGGTAAAACGGGGCAAAATAGGAAGAGAATGGAAAGAAGCACCATGATCGAAGCAGTCATTAAATGAAGGAAAAAAAAAAACACAAACATAACAGATGTATTAATAATAACAGATGTTACATGGAACATGACCAATTCCCCATCTGGAAATACAAAACCACATAAAGAGCCAACTGCCAATCCAAGTTTGACTTATATTAGTGCCAATTAACCGCGAACAGGTAAAGGTAAAATATAACTTCCAAATAGAGTTGATCCTGGAACCTCTATATCTTATCAATATCTTCATCCTCAAACTCAATATAGTCATCAGCACCACCTTCTTCCTCGTCTTCAAGACCCCCGGCAATACCCTCATTAAGACGTGTGTTCTCTGGAAGCTCTCCATATGCCTTCAGAAGCCTAGCCTCATCAGGCATGTACTTGAGGATCACATCAGCTTTGTCGTCCTGATAGTCACGAAGACCAACAAGAATGATATCACCGGCTGCAATCCAAACCTTCTTGTGCATCTTACCACGGATGTGACAAAGTCGCTTCGTCCCATCAATGCACATGGCTTCACAGCGACCGTTACCCAGCATACGAAGCACTTGGGCATACTCCTGTCCATCTTCCTTAAACACAAGTTCACGCTTTTCATCATCGGCTTCATTCTTACCTCTCTTCCTGTTCTTTCCTCCCTTTCCCTTGTTCTTCGGCATGATTACTTTTTGTGCTTCTGCAACCAAAGTCAGATAGTCAAATTTGAAGATTAACCAATTGTATAAGTTGATAAATTACTTAACTAAACACAAAAATTTCACGATTTACTGCAGACTCAAAATTCATGAAAGCATATTTTGAACGGGAAGAAACAAACAATAAAGTAAATAAACTCCATCCCCAAAAGAACTAAGCCCGATTCTGTGTTGGCTACAACTACAAATTCGCCTTTTCACCATTAAGGAACAACTCAAACAATTTTCAGTTCCATCAATAAGTTTTCAGGAGATATGAAAAAAAAATCAAATTTTGCAAATTTCTAAATATTGTGTCCCTAATCTAACTACTGAATAAGCTGCAGTTACCACTGAAAAATTAAAAAACAAGAATAAAAAGTTATCCCCACCTAATAGAATCGCTTAGAAACTTTAATTTTCTTAAGATAACAGTGAATAAATATCAAATTCCAGTACAGAATAGATCCTAGGTCTCAACAACTTGAAGTACCAGTTCTTTCGATTTTGGGGAATTAAAAAAAGTTCAAAATTTAATCATTCGTATATAAACTTAATTTCAAGGAAGAAAATCCATCAAAATTTGGGGGAAAAGAGGAAAAAAATTGCACCGGAAACTTAGCCCTAATATAAAACATGTGGAAACTTTCGGAATAGCAAATTTCTGAAATTCAACACCAGTATATATAAGATCAAATTCTCAAAAGGATTCAACGTACAGCTCTAGCAATTTACAGGGAAATTATGACAGAAGCAAACCCTAGAATCAATAACAATCGCAGAAGAACAATTATTGAATCAACAATCAAGTTAAATTTGCTTTAAAATTTGAACAAAGAAGAAGGTAGAAGAATACCTCTCTTTAGAGGAAAGGTGAAACTTGCAAAGTTCGAAGGAGGAGCACAACCTGAAAAATCAGAGCTTTGGAATGAATCAAAAGCCCTAGCAAGTTGCTCGTTTTGTACCTCAAAGGTCAAGTCGGTTCAAGATAGGCCGGGTCAAACTAAACTTACTTCGACGACATATTTGGGTTGGATTTAAATTGTCCAATCATTGGAGTCTACGGACTTATGGGCCTAAGTTTTCTATTTATCTCTCACCAAAAATATATATATATATATATATTTGGCTTAAATGTATATACATTTTCACATTGGCTAACGGATACAAAAACAAAGGATCAAATTGACCAAACTGATAACAACTAAAGTGGCCGATGAAGTAAAATACAGGGACTATTTTGACATTTAAGCCTATATATTTTGCATATACGGGTTAGCCCAATTGGCCAAGACATACGTGCTGCTGCCGTGCCAGCCCATTACACCAAGTTCCATCCCCTTCTCCATACAGTAAAGTAGTTTAGAAAAAAAAAAAATTCTGAAAAAAAAAACATCGGCCCCATCTCATATTGCTTGGCCTAAGTTTTCCATCCAAGCTTTATGGGTTTTGATCACTTTATGATTTCCCTTTTTAATTTTTTGTTTCTGCGGAATTTCTTGGCAAACCAGAGTTTTCATATATTCCAAACGTCATCACAAAACACAGATTATTTGACTTTATTTTACACATGTATGACAATGAAGTCATCGCAACCACAAATTGCAATCCCTGCAGAGAACTTACACACCCATGCTCACAAATGAAATACAAATGAGTCCCAGAAACTACAGCAAGAATCAATATGAAGGGGGCCCTTCATAAAATAAATCACATATGAAGAAAAACAAACCCCAAAAAATAAAGAAGAAAAAAATCACAAATCTGAGCCCGTTATGTCCCGGGTCAAAAAAATCCCAACTGGATATGACCTGTGTATTCTTGTTTTCATTCTTGGAACCTTTTCCCCAGGTAAGTTGTCAGGATCATTCTTTTTCGCGCTTGTCGTTGATTTCTCAGTCACGCTTGGCTCTTTTGTGTCAGCAAGGAATTGTAGGCCCTGAAGTATTGTTGGAAGTTGGAACATGTCACAAGTAAATAAAAACAGCATTATGTAGAAAGCAGAAGAAAATGAGGCTGCAGATACCTTGAGTGATTTATCCTCAAAAGCCATTGTTGAATGCTTTCCTAGCTTAGCAGAGACATTCTGCCAATACACAACTAAGATAACTTAGTAACTGAATGAGGAGAAAGACAATGAGTCCATGACAATGTAGACACAAAGGAAGCTAATCTCATTGACTAACCAGATAGAAATCTCATCTAACTCATTTAATAGTCAGTTTTCAAATGAACACACAGAGAATATCTGACCTGAAATGGTTTAGTATCCAACCCATCTTTGAAGCCTTCTGCTACTTGGCATAGATACCATAGACCTGAGTTGGTGGCATCCTGTATTATGAAAAAGGGCGCAAATCAGTCATTACAGAAGCATAAAGAAATTAGATAATGCACAAGGTTTTTGAGGTGATGGCATAACCAAAAATATAACCTGTTTGCTCTCAATAAGCTCAACCTTCCCTTCCTGTTTAGGCAATCAACAAATACAACATAAGTAATCCGATAAGCTTATAGCATGCCAGACTAAAATAAAAGATATGCATAAAAGACAGAATTATCAACTCACCAACCCAGCGACCATTTGATGAATTAATTCAACATCAAACCCAATTTGAGAAAGGTTTGATTTCACCTCATTCACCTGTATGCAAATGAAATGGAAAATGAATATCAACATAGATAGTACTTATTAGGATGTCATCAGCATTATCTCCTTACACTGAATTACTAATTGCTTCCCAAAGTTCAAATGGCACTATGATGCTGGTGCTATGAGAGGAATTTTATTTGTAAAGATGTACCACAAAAGAGACACTGAATGGAAGGTAAATGAATCTCCTATTTGCCCTAATGATTATGATTCAGCCAAGGAAGAGGAATTGGAAGTGCAAAACACATCAATCCTAGTTCAATAATAAGATCCCCTAATCTTGAGTATACAGCATCTGCTTATTTATGTTAAAGTATGTAAATACATTGTACCATACATCATTTGCAATAAGCTCACTTATTTCCTTCTGCTCCTCCATCTTCCAATCCAAGTTTTCCAGCTTCTTTGTCAGATGCCTTTTTGTAGACTGCAAAAACGAGACAGCAGTGTCCCGCATACCCTTTTAAGGACTATCATCTAGAAAAGACGACCACACAATGGGCAACGAATCTGACTTACAGACAATGTTTCATGGACATGCTCTAATTGTTTGGACACAGTTGCAACAGCATTTGCCATATTGTGCTTTGTTACATACATTACATCAGATAATGACCAGCCCTGCACAATATCACAAACATACCCATACATCAGCAATAATACAAATCCTCACAAGTGCAGAACTTAATAGAATGTGTTTGTGTGACCGCAAATTTTCAGCGTTCAGTCATAGGTAGAATTACCTTCCACCACATGTAACAATAGCCCATTGCACCAAGTGCAGCAGCTGGAACTAAATATGAAGCATAATTCCCTGTGCTGACATGAAATGTGTGAGCTTATCTCTATGATTAAGATTTAACAAAATCTTGCACATAATAGAAATTAACTCCTGATGTGGAAAAAATATTAACCATATTCCCAAAGGAAATAAATTGGTGGTTTCTGAATAATTCATACAAACTCTAATTTAAAAAACACACAAAACTGATTACTAAGGCCTCTGAAGAAATGTTTATACCACTGGAGGCAGAGTTCTCCTTGAAGATGGTTACAGGGCCAGATAAGGTTAACTCCCTGATTTCTCGAGCCAATTGTTGAATCTGAAAGTAAAGACACATATAATATAAGTATACAAACTGTGCAAAGAGATTGTGTCTACGAGGATAAGATAACTACAGTTATGGGGTAAACAGTTAAAAAAAAACAAAATTATAACAGTATCGTAACCTAACCTAGGACCTCCACCTTCAACTTCACCTTCACCCTCTAAAGAGCTCAAAAATAAAGATAAACAAAAAGCAGCTTCTCCTTTTTTATAAAATAATTTTTTCGCTTCAAATAGATGCCAATACTGATTGAGCCATCATACATTAATATAAATACTTTTCAAACTGAAACTAAATTAAACTTTGACCATTTGCCAATTTTTTATGACGACAAAACATCAGTACACAGTATCTCTTGCAAACTTTGAATCTTTTTAAGTCTAAAGACCTAATTGAATTCAAGAAGTTGCAATACCTGATCTCTGATAAGTGCACCATCATATTTCTCTGACAAAATCTCAGCTTCGTTTACACCCTTCAACAACTCATGAAGCTGTGCAATAAGATCAGATAATCGCCCGCTCCTCAAAATGATAGAACCGGTCAAGCCTAAATTGCAAAAGGGAACAAAAGTATTGATAGTTAGAGGACAATAGTGATAAATGGAAAGGAGCAAAGAACTAGATACAAACTGTGTTTCATAAACCATGGTACCATACAGTACTTTTGCAATGCCAATGACAAAAAGTACTTCAATGCTTTTTCTGTTTCTTTGCTGTTGACTCTTATTATATACCTATTTTTCCTTTCTTTCCTATTAAAATTTCTCATTAAAAAAAACAGGAATTATACTTTCGAAGCACTAGGATCATTCCTTATGAAATGAACAAGAACCCACTTAGTAATTAACAACCCCAGAAGAATAAGAAAAATGGCTAAACTCCAAATCTGTGTCCAACAGCCCCAGCCGCCAATAGACAAGCTGCTCTGAATTATCATTCAGTTAACAAACTAAATTGCTATTTATACAAGCAACACGCCTAGGCAGCTACAAAAACCCAAAGTAAGAATATAAGGTTCATATGCTAAGATAACCCAGTTGCTGTTTTCATTGAAATTTCAAGAATTTTCAAGAATTTAAATCACTGGAAAATAAAGTGAGCAAAGATGACGATGATGATGATAAGAGGTAACAAAAGGGTAAAGAGGAACCAAGAAATATATTAAGTTTTTAGAAACCTCACCTGCTCCAACGAGGACGAGCACCTTGGAGGTTGAAACCCCAGCAGCCTGTAATGCCATTTTTCTTGGCCTCCCTTCTTCCCCAGAAAGATCCAATTTTTCACTCAACGACAGCTTAAAACTTACTGACCGACCAAGGAAAATATATAGAAGTTTGGGGGTTTTCTCGACATTTCCACCAAAAGTTTTTTCTCAGTTAGTTAAAGCCGTGCGTTTTTCCATTTTCTCCTTGTGCCATGGCCAAAATCGTTCATCTTTTTTTCTCTTGCCCAGAGACCTCAATGGCACCACCAACCATTGTCTTGCTTCTCATAGCTTCATTCTTCATTTCAACGCAGACCAATCTCCAAGTCCAAGCCACAGACGACGCCTTCACATCCATAGTCATATCCCAAAAGGGTCTTGATTTTCTCAAGGACTTGCTCATAACCAAGGCTGTTTCTTCCATAATCCCACTGCAACTGCCCCAAATTTCGAAATCCACGAGGATCCCATTTCTGGGAAATGTTAATATGGTGCTCTCCAACATCACAATCTACGGAATCGATGTTGGTTCCTCGTATTTCAAGCTGGGAGATGATGGAATTGCCATTATTGCTTCAGGGACCACATGCAATCTGAGCATGAGTTGGTATTATTCCTATAGTACCTGGATTGCACCTGTAGTTGTTTCAGATGAAGGTCGTGCCTCTATTCAGGTATTGCTTTGATTGATTCTGGGTTCATTTTACGCTCTTTCTTTTCTTCATTTTTTTCCGGGGGTTTAATTTCTGCAAATCAATAGGTGAAAAATGATCTTTAAGATAGTTTTTGATATATGCAATTGGGTTTTAGATGATAAGGATGCTTATATGAAAATTAAGTTGCTTCATTGTGCGGCATGCTCGAATGGAGTTAGTGGTAGATAAGAACATAGTCGCCTGCGTATGATTGCACTTGGCGCTATTATTGTTGTATAGCTTGTGCACCCCCATTTTCACATAAAGGTGGTGCTTTTGTTTACATAATAAGTTCGAGCATTAGAGTGACCCGTTCAGGGAGGCTAGTGAGAGAGTGATCCTTGTATTTTATAGATGTGATTGCTTTACTTTCTTTTTCTTGTTATTTTGTTTCTTAAAATGTATTGGACTTTGAGAAAGATATGTTTTTGTGTGTGTACACATATTTATTGATCTGATATCATCCAACTTTTATTTATCAAAACTGAATTTCATCCAAATAATGTTGGCTTTTGGGAAGGAACTGGATTGCTGTATTATTTGTGTTTGGCATCACGGATATCATTAGTATAATAGTTACTGGATTTTATAGATATAGCTATGACATGGAAATTTGCTCGCTTTTTTGATCATTTTAACGAATTTGGGTTTCTCTTTGGAAATTGAAGTACATGCGCTTTGCATATCGTTGAACCTTATCCGTTTCAAGTGTGTTTCTGTTCATTTTGTGTCCTTTAACAAAGGAAGTTTGATGAATGCTGCTTCTGCTTAAGGTTGAAGGCTTGGAAGTTGGGCTCACATTAGGCTTGGGGATACAAGATGGAACTTTAAAGCTTACCCTCAAGGATTGTGGTTGTTACGTTAAAGATATTTCCATAAAACTGGATGGAGGAGCCTCTTGGCTTTATCAAGGGTATGCAAATTTTCTATTTGCTGTGGAGAAGTGTTTGCACTTGTAATTTCTGTTCCCCTTCTTTCTTTGCGTCAGGTTTTTATTATATGTATCTAGAGGCTAGCAGTTTATATCTTGTATCTCTCTCTCTCTCTCTCTCTCTCTCTCTCTCTCTCTGCATGACTTGTGCACCTTTTAGTCGAAGAGAAGGATCAGCATTTTGATTTTCCTTCTGTGAATAATCCATTTCCTTTTCTTCCTTTAGGATGATTAATGCATTTGAAGAGCAAATAGGATCTGCAGTGGAAACTTCTGTCACCAAGAAACTCAAAGATGGGATTGTAAAGCTTGATTCACTTCTGCAAGCTCTTCCAAAGGAGATGCCATTGGATGATAATACTTCTTTGAATGTCACTTTTGTGAATGACCCAGTATTGAGTAATTCTTCCATAGGGTTTGAGATTAATGGTTTATTTGCGAGAAGAAATGCCTCAGTCTCTAAGTACCACAATAAGGATTCACATGCATTAGTTTCCTGCTCAGATTCATCTAAAATGCTTGGAATTTCACTGGATGAGGCTGTGTTCAACTCTGTAGGAGACGCATATTTTAATGTAAGTCTGGGAAATATTCGTGGAGTTTCTTAGAATTGTGTCTCTAAAGTATTAATCATTGCATAATATCCTTCTTGCCTGCATGATGTTTTATTACTATTAATAAAGACAGTGTCTATCTTTGGGCAGGCAGAATTTATGCAATGGATTGTGGATAAAATACCAGATCAGTCTTTTTTGAACACTGCTGGATGGAGATTTATTGTTCCCCAGCTATACAAGAAATATCCAAACCATGATATGGACTTGAATGTTTCCTTATCTTCTCCTCCAGTCGTGAGGATCTCAGAGCATAATATTGATGCTACCATATACGCAGACCTGATCATTGATGTATTGGAAGAAAACAGAGTAATACCAGTGGCTTGCATCTCATTGGTAAGTTTATCGATGGAAGATTTGATTAGTTATATCATGTGATAATCTTTACTTTTCACTCGAAATAATTTGTGTTATTTATGCATGATAATCATGTTTGTCATCTTACAACAAATAATAAGAAATATTTTATGTTCTTTCAGGTCATTCGTGCATCAGGTTCAGTTAAAATCTCAGGCAATAACCTTGCTGGTAGCATAAAAGTGAATGACTTTTCAATGTCATTGAAGTGGAGTAATATTGGCAATCTTCGCTTGTATCTAATTCAGGTACTCTTGCTTTATAAAAGCTTCCTCAAACTAAAATTTAGGTCTTGCATTAATTTTAAACTAAACGCTTGATATGTCTTGCATTGCAGCCAGTGATGTGGACAATTATTCAGACTGTTTTCCTGCCATATGTGAACTCACACCTCGGAAAGGGATTCCCCTTACCAATCATTCACGGCTTCACGCTTCAAAACGCTGAACTAGTCTGCTCAAGTTCAAGAATTATGGTCTGCAGCGATGTAATTTATAGCGCGGCATCACGCTCACAGAATCTTAATTGGCTTCTGCACAGCTTTGTCTAAGTACATACATAAAACATGGCTTTGTCTTTGCTTATGAGGGTTCGAAGCATCAACTTCCCCTCTTTGTACCATAAAGTTCAGTGTTCATATGTAAAGTTCAGATGCAAGAACAACCCTTCTGCTAGTTGAATTGTGAGAAATTGTGACCTAACTTCTTGAACGATGAAACAACACCAATGTACATATTGTAGTTAAATGTCCATTCCCCCCAATGCAATTTTACCGCTAATTTATTGCAAATTACTTGCTCTGTTTTATAATTGATAGGGTTTGTTTCACTTTCCATTTGATTCAAAGCATGGTGTGCCTAAACAAAGGTCTCCTTTTCCCAGTTTAATGTCGTCAAAACGTATCGTTTTATTCTCTTTGGTTGCAAACTGCAAACCCGCCATGCAACAGCCAAAACGCAGCGTTCAGCGTCTTCTCCCTCCTAAATTAGATAAAGTTCCCCAAAAATATCTATACTTTCACTCGGACCAACAAAATCCACTCTCGCTGGGAGAAAAACCTCTCTAAAGCCCTCTCTCAGTCTCTCTTGTTCTCTTCTCTCCTTGGTTTGCTATCTTATGAGCTACTCTCTCAACTCAAATCCCCAATAAATATGCAAATCTTTCTGACAATTTCACCCTCCAAAGCCCCTCTAATTTTCCCATTCCACCCACCCATTCCAAAGACGCCAAAAACCCAGAGAACTTCGCTGAAAACTCTTTCCAAACCTGTAAATTCTCTTAAAGGGTCGCCTCTTTTACCGGCATTCGGCCGAGCAATCGAGGATGACGAGTACCGGCTAGCCCGGTCACAGGTTCTCCGGAAAGGTGTGGACTTGGAAGGCTATTCCATTGAGGGTCTTTCAATTGGTGGCCATGAGACTTGCATTATCATCCCAGAGTTCAAGTGCGCTTTCGACATCGGCAGGTGCCCCTCCAGGGCCATTCATCAGAACTTTGTTTTCATCACTCATGCTCATCTTGATCATATTGTGAGCTCCTCTTGCTCTCCTCTGTTGGGTGCCCATAATTGGTTTGCTTCAGTATGCCCACAGTTGCCATTGTTAATAGCTTTTTAGCTTCGTTCAAGTTTATAAGTCAATAATTGTGAAAATACTGTATTATTGAGCATTGTCGTTCTTTAATTTTTTTAATTTTTTTTTTTTAAAGTTTGAAATTTGCTATTTTAAGTTGTCTAAGTTATAAGGTTGGTGTAAAAGCAGTTTTGGTGTGATGACTAGCTGTGTGCAAAATTGCTTGAATTTAATTTTCTCACATTCTGAGCTATTTACTTCATTTGGAAGTTAAAATGTTGGTATATGCTTAAACTGCTTTTATTGTTTCAGGGTGGGCTGCCAATGTATGTAGCCAGCCGTGGTTTGTACAACTTAAAACCTCCAACAGTATTTGTGCCTCCTTGTATCAAAGAGGATGTGGAGAAGCTAATAGACATTCACCAGACCATGGGTCACGTGGAATTGAACCTTGATTTGGTTGCATTGGATGTGGGTATGTAGTGCTGGTTTAGTGGGCTTATTTATATCTCTTCATGCCAGAAATGATGTTGCAATTTTGGATTCAGGTGAGACATATGAAATGCGGAACAACCTTGTTGTCCGGCCATTTAGGACTGATCATGCTATACCCAGCCAGGTGGGCCATTTAGGATTCGTTATTTGCATTCTGCCTGATTTTGAAATTTGATTATAGTTTTTAGAGATGCCATAGAAATCATTAGTGATTGTAAAATTCTACTCTCATAATGGCGTTAAAATTCTACTCTCATAATGCCTTTGTTCCCCTTAGCTGATGTGGCAAGTCTTGGGAGCATATCCCCACAGGCCTGTTTGTTATTGTTGTTGCTTGCTAATGTATGATGATCTAGTAGCATTCCTCTACTTCTCTTTTTCTTTTCAGGGTTATGTTATTTACTCGGTTAGAAAAAAGCTGAAGAAACAGTACATGCATCTAAAAGGGAAACAGATTGAGAAATTGAAGAAGTCTGGTGTGGAGGTTTGTATTAGCTGCAGAATAGTTTTTTTTTTCATCTTCAATGAACCGATATTGATTTTGAACTTTCCTTTTTAGATTACAGATGTTATATTGTCACCAGAGGTGGCCTTCACAGGGGATACAACATCAGACTATATGCTGGATCCACGCAATGCTGATGCCTTGAGGGCAAAGGTTCTTATAACTGAGGTGTGTAGAAAAATTATCCTTTTAGGAGTGCTGTTTGTTAGATTGGAAAATAGAAATATAGTCATATACTTGCAGTAGGGTGTAAACACTGCATATAGTTCTTCAACATTAAACACTTCATTAAGTTGTTGTTCTAAGTAGCTGTTTTTTTTTGTCTTACATTCAGATATTTTGTCGCAAATTCTATGTCTAAATGGCATTTGTCTAGGCATTGAAAAAGCTCAGCATTGTGGTAGAGTGATATGTTCAAAATGTTTTAATGGTGTTTATTGAGTGTTGCATAATTTGGTGAAAAATCAGCTCTGATGGGTGAGATCTTTGACAGGCAACTTTTCTGGATGAAGGGTGCAGCATTGAGCATGCACGACAACATGGTCATACTCATATAGACGAGGCATGTGAAAATTTGGTTTCTAAAATTGTTTCTGACTTTTAGATAGTTCTCTCTTCATTAACCAATGACAATATTGCATCTTACATAAACTGTGATTTTAAATTTAATCTGTGTTACAAATGCAGATCATTGAAAACGCCCAATGGATTAGAAATAAGTCAGTTCTGTTGACCCATTTCTCCTCCCGCTACCATTTAGAGGTATTACTTATCTGAACCAAGCCTTGTCTTTGTTTCTGATACTAACATCTAATAATCCTGTGGTAGCTTATGTCGTGTTGTTGCATAAGAATATCATTTAGGAAATCGTATGTCCATTGATCATCTGTTTGTTTCAGAAATTAGTCAATGAACGGTTCTCCTTCAATTGCAGGACATTCGTCAAGCTGTATCAAAGTTGCAGTCTAAGCTCTCGGCAAAAGTGGTGCCTCTTACAGAGGGTTTCAAATCTATGCACGCTTAGATTCATAAAGTTTTGGGCTCATTTTGTCCAGCATTAGCATATGTAATATGTATAGAGAGAGAGAGAGAGAGAGAGAGAGAGAGATATATATATATATATATATATATATATATATATGTAATCAATTTTCAGTAGATCAATTGTAGGCTGTTGTTTGAGTTAGCATTGGTAGGCTGTGGGTGGTGGTGGAATATAACAATGATATTATCAATACAACATGGATTAACGTAATTCTAGACATTAGGTCATTCTAAGAGCCTCGTATTTCCTGAAATCAGGACTGCCTACTCAGTGCCCTATTATGTTCTTACAATATATGATATTTCGAAAATTGAAATCTTTGAGTTTAAGAGGAGTTTGCAGTTGCAGTATTTTCATGAAAAAGGGCTCACTGGTCTTGCAAGATTCCTAGTTCCATTGGTGAGAAAGGTAACGATGGCATTTATCAAACCACACACGAACTAACTCTTGTTCTAGTGATACTTCTTTATCTAATGTTGGAAGAAGTTCCAAGTTCGAACTCCCCGCACTCCATTGATAAATAAATAAATAAATAAATATATATATATGTATGTATATATATATATATTAATATTAATGGACAAAATTACATTATCAGTACAACAATATATTCATTTCGACTTATTTCACTTTGGGCCAGCAACGGTTCATTGGCCTGTCTCTTGAAACCGAAGTCATGAGCCTCAAAGCTAGTTCTGTTAGTGAGGAAAAGTAGTCAAGAAAACCTACGTAATCTCCTGTCAAGCTAACCGTGATTACAGTTGAAATGCAGCTGAAATGTTGGGCTAGCCTACTACCACTAATCTCATCTATAATAAATTTCAAAATTATGGAAATAAAATTGCATTTATGGCCATGACACTTGGATATCCCATCAGCTCCATTTCTAGAAGATGTTTGGATATTGCAGATCTTTTTGCATTCGGAGAATGATGCCCGTGTACATTCTGGACGAGATGATATCGCCAACCCCATTTGTCAAGGAGCAGATGTAAACAGCAGGGATGCATTTGTTCCTCCAAAGCCAAAAGAGTTCGACAAAGCTGCTCTTATTGGCATTTCCTTTGAAGCTGTCAGAGGCATGAAAGCATCATTAAACACCGGATCTGGTTTTGAGAGATTCAGTGTTAGTGGTGCAATTCCCTGCAATAAAACAGGAAAGTAACAAATCAAAAAGAAAGGTCACTGTCACTGATGCAGACAATTTTTCAGTAACACAAATCCACTAATTTGTTCACATGATGCAATAACAGAAGTCCACAAACAGTTGATATGTACTACAATCCAAGTGAGAAACAGGTCCTGTAGTTTTATCTCGTTTATTTTAATCCTCCTATTGGTTCTGAATGTTAGCACAACTGGGCAAGGTTCGGTACATGACTTTGCCATGAACCTTCAAAACTATATATTATCAGTCAGCTATATTTTCTGTGGATATTTGTTTCCATCTCAATCATCAAAGCAACAACTTACATGGTGTATGGCCAAAACAGAAAATATTGCTTCAACAGCTCCAGCTGCACCAAGGAGATGACCAATAGCTCCCTGAAATTTTATAAGCGAAGAAAACAAGAATACAACACCACTTAGATACAAGCTACAGCTTCTTAATATTGAGCTTCACAAGTCACATTTTTTACGTCAGAAATACTTAAATTTACCTTGGTGGAGGACAAGGCTAAAGCACCTGATGTCGCATGGTCAGAGAAAATATGTTTGATAGCATTGGCTTCTATTGCATCACCTGAATAGTACATAAAAACAAGATAAGCCACAACTATACTAGTTTCAGCACATACTGGCATTCTAAAGCTACCAGCTGAAAACATTAAAGCGTAGCAACTTCTAATGGTCCAAATCACTTACCCAAAGGTGTTGAGGTGGCATGGGCATTTACATAATCCACTTGTTTTGGATGAATACCTGACTGCAAGTCAAGGGCAGGTGCATTACTATAAATCCCAATTATCTCCGCATGTATATTGACAACAGAAAATTAACTACGTCAGGAAGAATTTGTTCAGGGCACCTATTAGATCACACCATAAACAAGGACCTTTCTAGGTATGTAGTTAGGGCAATCATTACGATCTTATATCTACCAACTTAGTAATTTTCTATGCGAGGCAATTATTATGCAAGTCAACCACATACACATCATGATTTTTCATCCATGATTCCCATTTGGGAGGGGGGTGTAGGGGGCAACAGGCATCCTTGGATGTCACTTAGATGAGCAAAATGATTTTAAGAACGTGCATACATGCCCATTTACCTGTTTAAAGGCACTCGTCATGGCCAGAATGGCACCTCTTCCATCAGCATGTGGTTGAGTAATGTGATGTGCATCTCCTATACAGAGTCAATAACTTCAAAAATTAATATGTTAGCAGAGCATTATCAAACAGATACAATTTATTGTGTTTATGGTAAACTACCTGACATTCCATAACCACGAATTTCTGCATAAATTTTTGCTCCTCTATTCTTTGCATGCTCAAGCTCCTTCATTGGAAAAATATTAACACAATAGCAAATACACCATTAAGAAATGGAAATACAAGAGAAGCCCTTAGAGAATTATATTTTCAAGAATTGATGTCTCAACTACCTCCAAGACCAAGATGCCAGAACCTTCACCTATCCTGGGTTCAAAGTAAAGATTAGATAACAGGAAGCATCAAAAAACAAAACAGCAACAAGCAACCTATAAAAAAGAAACCTTTCCAGGAGTATGTACTTACACAAACCCATCTCGACCACAGTCAAAAGGTCGTGATGATTCTTGAGGGGAAGAGTTGTATTTTGTAGTTAAAGCCCTTGACCTAGAAATTGAGAAGAGAAAGTACTCCGCCTTAAAAAGTGAGGTTAACTTTTGTACGCAGAGCCAACTATGCTACGAGTCAATGTATGTTGTGAACTCAGTATGAGCAGTAAAAGAAACTGTGCAACAGCTACCACACGAAATGAGAAACAAAGAAGGTCTGTGCACTTATGCAGTACATGGCTCAGTCAGATAAAGAGTTATAATGTATGGCACAATATACCTGCAAAATCCTGCTATTGATAAAGCATCAATGCTAGACTCTGTGCCTCCAGCCACCATAACATCTGAATCTCCAAATTGAATCATCCTTGTGGCATCTCCCAAAGAATGTGCACCAGTAGCACAAGCTGTCACTGCAGCATGGTTTGGTCCCTATATTCAAAATAACACCAGATATATGTTTTATTATAGGAAAATCAGTCTGCATGATCTTCAAACTACAGAGGGACATTTTGGTTTGAAAAATTGAAATAAAAATTTAAGACTCATGGCTTAACGAGTTCCAGCCAGTTGTAGGTCTTGCCAGTCTTGCCAACTCATCACTCTAATGGTTTAACGGATAGGTGTCAACTTCAAACTATAAAAATTTAAAAAAAAAACAGGACAGCTAATGACCAGCAACTTAATCTAAGAGGGCATTTTTATTTTTATTTTTTGAATAAATATATCAGAATTAAGTGATCTTCCCACCAAACTCAACAAGCTGATATATAGAAATCAATTGGCCAATGAAATCAGAAGCATCTAGAGGACAAGGCACCATCTGAATCCTGATCAGAGCCTGTGTTGTCCATACACATAATACCCATAACATATAGAACAAAATGTATCTCAGTTTTGCAAGTTGTTTACGCACCTGGAATCCATACTTCATGCTGATATGACCAGATGCCATGTTGATTAATATCCGGGGGATGAAAAAAGGACTAAGCCGACGAAGACGCTGTTTATACAAACACAAATAGCACAAACAAGTTAATTTTTTCTGCAATTTCCCAGGCCATTGCATAGATATTAGGGGAAATCGAAATGCAAAAACCAAAATCTGTTCATACCATTGAGGGTAGTTAAAAGAACCAACCTTCTCACAAATCAGTTGTGCAGCATCCAATATGTCACTGATGCTTCCAGTTCCCCCACCAACTGAGACACCCTGCCATTCGTAAGTTAAAATATGCCCACATTTTTCTTTCATTTCAAATTTACCCACTTAATAATATTAACAATTACCGTTCTTTCCTTTTGATCAGGCTCGGTGGGCATCCAATTAGCATCTTTAAGTGCTTCTTCAGCAGCACATAGAGCATACCCAATAAACCTGGCCATTGAACGATGCTCCTGACATAAAATAAACGTACATAAATACATTTTACACAAAAAACATTAAATTATTGATACTTGATACTGAAAAATAGCATGGTTAAGCATCAGGAAGGTCCAAATTAAATTAATACCTTAGAACTGAACCACAAGTCCTCGTTGAATTCACCTGGGTTGGTTCCACAGGGCACAATTGCCGCGACTTTGGAGGTGAGCTGGTCGTAAGTGTAAGATTGGGTCTCTGTATCAAAGCCATTCATCTTGAGATCTTGAGGGGTCAATGCCCTTATGCCACAATCACCCTCTATCAGTCTCTTCCACGTAGTCTCCACTCCACACGCCAATGGAGTTACCATGCCCAACCCTGCAAAACCAAAGATTATATACACGCAGAGAGAAAGGTGTAGTAATTTTAGAGAGAGAGAGAGAGAGAGTACCAGTGACGACGACTCTGCGAGAACGAACAGGTGGAGGGGGGTCAAAAAAGGAAGAGGACATGCGACGAGTGAAGAGTTTGCGCCAAGCAGGAGCAGCCATAGCTTTCAAAGCGCCAACAATGACGATGGCTTTGGGTTCGGCTCTTTTAAACGTACCTTTGTTTCGTTGCGATATCTTCCTGGGCTTGCCTGGATCGACTCGTCTATTGATTTGTTGAAAGCCTCAACCCAATGGAATTTGGGTTTACTTTGGGCCTTACCATCATAGGCATGCAACCCATGAAATGTTTCCTTTTTTATTTTTTATTTTTGATGAAAAAAATGTTTCCTTTAGTTATTCTTGATATTTGATCTAATATTATTTCTTGACTTGCAGTGTCTTTATAGTTGTGAAGTATTTATTCATGGCTAAAAGTAACTTTTCATCCCTGTAGTTTGGTACTTCAATCACTCTTGATCATGTAGTTTTAATTCTGTCAATTTTGACCTTGTAGTTTCGTATTTGTAGCAATTCAAGGACAAGTTAATACTCTTGTCAATTTCTTTGACAATGTAAGGGGTAATTTAGTCAACTCAAACTTTTTGAGCATAAAATCTCGTATGAAACTCCCATAATTTCATATTAGGGCTTGAAATTGGTCATTTGAGTTTAGGGTTCTTCAAAAATTGGGATTAATGGTTGAACTTCGAGCCCTGATATGAAATGGGGAAAATTTCAAACAAGCTTTTACGCTAAAGGGTTTTTGGTTGAAGAAATTGTCTCTTGCATCGTTAAAGAAATTGACAATAATACTAACATGTCATTGAATTGCTACAAATACGAAACTACAATGGAAAAATTGACGCAATTGAAACTACAGGGTCAAAAGTGGTTAAAGTGTCAAACTACAGGGACCAAAAGTGACTTTTGGCATTTATTCATATATTCACACAATCTATTAAATTGTTTCTTTATCATCGCTTACCACTAGTTCTTGGTATAATGGTATCATCTTATCAATATATTGACTATAATTTCAACGGTAAAGTAGTTTTTCATGTATTTATGATAAAAGTTGAACTCTTGTCCATCTCATTTTAAAATGTGAAGTAGAATGCAAGAAAAAAAAATCGAAACATAATACAATTGAAGTGTTTCATTAACAACTACTAGAAACGGAGCAGTAGAAAGGAAAATTGGGGTATAGAATTGATGCCTTCAACTTTGATTCTGAAAGATACTACAAATATTTTATCACATTCTCTTTTAGTTATAGCGAAGTTTGACCAAGTGCAAAGGGTCAATTTTGTCAATGCGATGTTGAATGATACCTAACGTCAAGCTTGAGCAAAAACCATGCTGTTGACCATGACTATGCCATTGAGTCCTAGTGAACAGTACAATCCAGATGGTGTGATGTGATTGGGGAGGAGGTAAATGGGCCCCAAAACAAGAGGTGGTCCAAATGAACACCATGATTGGGTACTAATGGGTGGGCTTGGGGAAAAGCCCTCCTGTGGGTGATGATCATCAAAAGAAAAGGAAATCTGGGCTTTTCTGTACTCTTATCACACGGCCTTCAACAACAAGAAGGAGAATCTGAAAGCAGCAAAACAACAGCAAGTTAAACAATTCAGACCAAAAAAAAAAGAAAAGAAAAGAAAAGTTAACCAACAAACATAGAAAACCCCAAAAATTTCTCCTATCTCTATTCCAATTTCTATCCATCTAAGACTTCCACGTCTTCTGTAAATAGTGAATGAAATAAAATATTCAACAAATATGTATAAAGACACTGCCCTGATCTCATAGCTTTTCCTGTCTTTCTTCTTTCTCTTACTGCAGTATCACACCGTTATTAGGACAGCGTTTGTCAGTGAGAGAAGCCCAAAGCCAAAACGCGAATCCGAGAACTCAAAACTCATCATCTATCTGATAAAAAAGAGGCTTCCTTGTAACGCCCTCTACTTCTTCACTCTCTGTCTCTAGCTCTCTTTATAAGTCTATCTTTTTCGTTTTTCCCACTTCAGGCTTTATCAAAGTCGAAAGCTTTAACGACCCACTTTGATTTTTTGGCACGCTCTCTTCCAATCCGCATCGATTTCTCTATTTATTGATCTGGGTTTTTGGTGTTCTGTGATTTAGAAGTCTTTTTCACATCTGGGTCGGGGTCTAATCGCTGCCTTAGGCTATGAGGAAGAGGGAGAGGGAGAATCCATGTGGGGTTTGTGGCCACTATCACAAATACGAAGAAGGAGAGGTCTGTGGGGTTTGTGGCCATCGAATGCCGGATTTATCTGACAAAACTTCGATCCCAGTTAGTGCCTTTCCTTCTGCGATCGTGCCAGAGTTTCTCTATTTGGGTAGCTACGATAACGCTTCGCGCTCTGAGCTTCTCAAGACTCAGGGAATCTCTCGTGTTCTAAACGTAAGACTTTTCACCTTAGTTTTTTTTTTTAATGCCTGGTAATAAAATTGTAAATACAAGAACGAGTTTTGGGTTTGGTTTTTGCTGTTTTGGAAGAGTCAGTTTAATTTAAAGGTTCCATTTTTTTCATTGGCATTCGTTTTCGTATGTTGATTGTGCTAATTGGACGGGTATGCAGAGTATTATTGAGTACCGTCAAATGGAGAACAGTATTGAGTGTTTGATACGTGCTTTGTCTCTACTTAATCCATTTTTTTATGGATAAGAGATACTAAAGCTGTGAATGTTATCTGCGCTAGTGGTTTGATCTCAACCTGCAGGGAACTTGCAGAATGAGGAAGTGTACAGAGAATTCAATGAGATAGCTACGGGACCATCTATGCTTTGTTAAATGTAGTGGTTGGGATCAAAAGTTAGGGTGTCTATAAGCTTAAAGTAGTTGAGCTGATGTTGAGATTCATGAGTACAACGTGAAGAAGTAAATAGTAGCATCAATGCATAAAGTTCATCCTAGATTGTGGAAGATTCGTTTTGTTCTCAAGGAGCTATAAGGACAATAGGAAGGCTAAGAAAGGTGTATAAAGGCTGTGTTTGGGGTTATGAGTATATATGGACCTGGATAAAGAATGAGTGGTTTACTTCTTGACCTGAATTTATTGGAATATGGTCATTGAGTTGTTTTAGATGATTTGTATTTTGAGAATTAACATGTGATTTTAGTGTGGAAACATTCATATACATACATTCATGCATATATATGTACACATCTCAGCTTTTTTGTGTGTGTGCTTAAAATAGTTAGTCTCCAGCAATTAAATGCTTGACATTCTTGTGTAATGTTTTTTCTCACTCTATATGCAGACGGTTCCAGCTTGTCAAAATCTTTACAAGAACTCGTTCACTTATCACTACCTCCAAGATGACAAAATTTTGCAATTTGAGGATGCAAATCAATTTTTAGGTATGTACTCCTTTTTTGGGTTGCATATGTGGTTAATGTATGCCAGTTCTGTATATGGTTTTGATGCAAATCAATTTGGCTCATAATATGTTTAAATAACAGGGATTTTCTAATTGGAAATTGTTTTAGTGAGAGTTGGGACATACCTTTTACTTCCTTCACTGACATACACACATTTAAATTTTATTTTTCTGTTGCTTTCTATTTAGCCGGGTACATTTTCAGCTTATTGGTTTATAGGTTTTCTATAGATTCTCCTTCATAAAAAAACTCCTGATATAGGATAGATTAAAGTATTTCCGGAGCCATTGAAACTTGTTAACATAAACATTGGAAAAATTCGATCTTGAGGGGTTCTTTAATGTGGGATACTTCATAGCTAAACAGAATGAATTTTGATGAGTAAAGATTATTGGCAGAAACGTTTTTAACTGTTCTGAGCTTTTAAGCAAGCCTTTTACTTGGCCCTGTTTTGCTTATTATGATAACAATGAATGCTTTCTTGATTCACACTACCTAATTGCCCCCTTATTTGAATTCTTACTTTATTTGACGAAATATGTGGATTCTGCTGTCACATTGTGGTACCATCCACTGGGTTCAGCATGCTTGCAACACAAAAACGTTATATAGATTTACCTGTCAACTACCCCAATATCCATTCTCAAGTGATCTTTTCTTGTTATAACCTTTGGACTAAGGGCTGCAAATCAAGTTTGAAATAATAAAGCTAATGGAAAGTTGGAACAATGAGATGGACCTTATTATAGCAGTTCAAATTTGTATTCTATTGCTTAAATTTCCTACTGAATGCTAGCGTGCTTGATTTTGCAGAGCAGTGTGAAAGGGACAAAGCTCGTGTTTTAGTGCACTGCATGTCAGGGAAAAATAGGTGAACTACCAAAAATCATGCTTTAAAAAAAAAAAATAAATAAATCTTTTTAGTTACTTTCTGGGTACATTCCTAAAGTGCGCACTGAGTTGCACACACAACTCTAGAGTGCAGTTAATATGTCGCTTAGCTACCACCAGCCTATTGGTTTTTACTAAATCCTTAATCATAGGAAATGCTTTTTCTCGTTAATTTCATGAGATTTATGTTCTTTCTAACAGGTCGCCGGCTATTGTAATAGCTTATTTGATGAAATCCAGAGGATGGAGACTTGCCCAGTGTTACCAGTGGGTGAAAGAACGGAGACCATCTGTTGAATTAAGTGAAGGTATACAATGAAGATCTGTCTCAGCATTTCTTAAAGGGAGTATTCAATTGAACAATAACTTTAGATATTGGAACACAAGCCAGAACATTTGATTTTGGAAACTAGCCTGCTTGCATAGAGATTGATAAATGCTGATATTGTTGACTACACTGGAATGAAATTTTTTTATTTGGTTGGGTGGGGGATACTATTGCACCTTGTTTTTCCCTCTTTCATCTTGATGAGGGACCTCTGCAGGAAACTTAGAACATGTCCATACTTCAAACAAAGTGAACATTGTTGTCCACTTAGTTTTGAATAATTTTACATCTCTGACTTTCATTTGTGTTTATGGATGCAGCTTACTACCGGCAACTGCAGGAGTATGAGGAGAAGATCTTTGGATCAGCTGGTAGTGGCAACCCAACCTTGCCAGCCTTCCCACCGGTAGTAGCTGCACCTTCGTTCAGCTTTGGATTCCCAAGAGTTAATGATTCAGTTCCTATCCCTGCATTTAACAATGTTGGCACAACCTCCATTTTTTCCCGGCCTGCCCTAGATATTCCTCCGCTGGAGTTTACATTTGGAGCCAGCCAGGCTCGAAATGATATCTCCGGGAGCACTTTTGGTGCGAGTCCACCAAATTCAAACACAAGTGATATTTCAATGGATAGTTCTTGAATTTCCTGTTTTTGAAAACCCCTTTTGCGGATCAACTGTGGAGCAAAGTATCCTGCCTGACTCCGATGAGTTTTATTAATATCTGGATGTAAATTGGGAGTGACCGCTAATACTACAGTATATAAGATTTGACAGGGTGATAAGGATGGATGTCTTTCTTTTCTCTAGTTTCAGTTCTGTAAGTGGAACTATTTTTTTCATTCACGCATGGCCTAATACAAAGTTATCTTCACTACATCTACTCTTGTAAATTTTGTCTGCTTAATTTTCATGTTATTGCCAACGTCCATGAGACCTCTGACCCAAGCTTAATAGGATTTGCATTTCCAAAACTCACCTCTGGTTGCACTTTTTGCAACCTTTCAAATCTGTCATTTCTCTATGTTCGGTAGAAGTATTATGATGAAAGATAAAAAGCATTGGTAAAAGTGGGTGATTGGTTGGTGTGATACCATTAAATGGTGGCCGTATTTCTCCGAAGTTGTCCATTGATTGCATGGAAAATATACACGAGCAGATTTACTGTTATTGAGATCGTTAGGAGGTCATCCAAGGCCCAAGAAGCTCCTATCATCGAGGTTTGTTGCATTTTTACTCCCCAATTGGATAAATATAAAAGAGATGGAGCATGCAAGAGGCTTCCTTGGCTGGCAGGTTTTTGAGTTTGTGCTAGTAATAGGAAGCGTTGGCATTTCAACTTCGAGTTCTGTTTAATATCATCTCACCAATGAACTTTTGGATTGATTAGAATTGAAGGTGGAGAGTTTCGTTTTCACTCTCACTCTGATTATCCTATCCAAATATTCTCCTTGATTTATTTCCCTTATGTTGAAAGTGGTTTTTTCTGTTGACAAATGCTTTCATCTAAACGGATCCAATATGGGATTGGATTGGCTGGCATCATAATCCATTCCAACAACAAAATTGGACAAATTAATGATAAACACATAAATATATACTCATGCAAATATATACAACATTTACAACAAACATAAATTTAAACACAATTTAATATCGTATTAAGGCAATCAAATTATCACCAATTTGGATTAACTGGGCTCATGTTTGATTAGTTAACAAGTTATCAAATCAGATCGGATAGCCTATTCCACACACCTAAGAGCAATTTCTGCGAAGCCCCCCAGCCCGGGCAAGGGAGGGCCTAAGCCCAAGAAGCATTTTCCAACAGTACAAAACATCCTAGGCAAGGCATGGGCTCCACAAGCCCTGGCAAGCCTGAAGGCAAAAACAGCCTGAGCTATTATTGCCTTAAGGTTGTGACTTGGCATTAGCAACGAAATTTTTTAAAAACAGAATCTGAAAAAATACCAAAAAAATTTCAGAAATTTTATTTTTTATAAATAGCTTGCCATATTTTTCACTTTCCGATCAAAACTCTATACAAATTCATGTGAATAGTGATTGCCCTTGGGTTGCCATGGCAAAGGGTGAAAAACCAACAAAAAATTTCTAGAGCAAGCAGTACTCATATGAATAGTACCAACCCTTACCTCTCCTTGCCTTTTGCCATGGCAAATGAGTGGAAATGCTCTAAGAACAGAAAATGAAATAATGTAACACAGTACTTCTTGAACAAATACAGAACATGGTTGTTCAATCCCAATACCAGAACTACAGAAAAAATTGCTGGAAACAGATGGTTTGGGAAAGGGCGAAATAGCTTTTCCAGCACGCTCCAAAGTGAGAATTGATATCAAAGTACGCTGCAACCTAAATCTTGATGTTGAAGTAGTCTGAGTCAAAGTGATGTAGACGTACGTAACCATCCTCACCTCCACTTGAGAAACTGACAGTCACAAAATACAATAAAATAAACAAATAATTACACAAACAAAGGGACAGTAATGCTAAAATACTTCTGATTACAGAAACATGAAATTCCTGTCCATGACAATTTTCTCAATGCAAACAGGCAGATAATAACCCACTTATCAGTTGAGAAACATTGATACCGCCATACCTACCGCATAAATTAAACTGTAGCACTCTTTTAAAGACTTTTAACCAGATACATATGCCGGATACCATGTATAAAAGTTATGCAAAATTTCATCTCGGTTCTATAGTTAAAATAACTTTTTGTAGCTAAACAAATTGTTCATGTATAAATATATCACAATGAATACTTAAAATGCAGTCCAATTCTAATTAAGAAGAATTTGCTCCTTATGTATTCATGAAACCAACAAAACCAAGTATGGGATTGAACTGTACCTCTTTCCATCAGGATTGAAAGCCAAAGCATTTATAGGTCCAAAATGCCCTTTAACACCTCCAATCTCTTCTTGAAGAACCTATACATATGTCACCGGGAAAAAAATGATGTACTGAAGTGACAACAACCGACTACAAAAAATATAAACAAAAGTAGTAAAGTTTACCTCGTCATAGAATTTGGCTTCGAATTTCCCAGCACGATGATCAGTTGTGGTGACAGCTGATGCATCCTGACCACCACCTAGTACCACCTAGACAGCACATAAGGAATTTTGTTTTGAGAAAAAGAAAAAGACTTGTATAATGAACAAGGAAAAACAGTGCATATAAGGAACGTGTCTTTGGTAAGTATCATCCATTCATCAAATTTAAAACTAGAAACTTAAACATGAAAATTATTGAGTATGCGACTGGTAGAATGCATGTAATCATATTTGTACTCAACCCACTATTATCTTAATACGTGGGAACTTGTTGACTCAAAACAAGTTGACCAAGGAACCCAGAGAGAGGGTGAGAGCGTGAGTGGGAAAGAGAGAGAGAGGGAGTGAGAGAGAGCCAGAGAATCGGGGGAATGGGGGAGGAGAAGAAGAAAGAGAACAGTGAGACAGTAACAAAACGGGGCCTAAAACCTTCATTTCCCATCCTTTCCATCCCATCCCTTCCATCCTTGGGAAATGAGATAGTAATTTCTCCTCAAATTCATTCGATGAACCAAACGGCCTAAAACCTTTATTTCTCCTCTTCCAAAACTCTCCCTCTACACTGCCTCTCTCCTCTGTTGGGGGTGCCTAAAACCTTTCTTTCACCTCTTCCAAAACTCTCCCTCTACATTGCCTCTGTTGGGTGTCGCCACAGTAGTTGTACACTAGCAATGTCGTCGATTCATTATTGCTCGATTACAAACATGAGGCCGATTGGTCACTGTATTTGCAGCTCTTAACAAATCAAGTCTAATTTCTCAATTTCGTCAATTTCATTAATTAAAAATTATTTAATATTAAGTTAAAAATAATTAATTTTAATATAAAATTTAAGTATAATATATTCAAAAAGAAAATTAATAAAATTAAAAATAAATAAAGAAGAAAAAAAAACATAGGATAACAAAACAGTAATATTCCCGTTATAGGTATAAGTTCCTTTTTCAGCAAAGCAGGCCAATACAAAGATACAAAACTATTTATTTATTAGCCTAAAAGTAGTAGAGTCAGTGTGGAACAATCATAAGTATACATCTACTTAAACACGTTACAATCAAATGTACAACCAAGCATGCATTACATGAAGCAAAATACAGTAGAGAAATAATAGAGACTCTTATTGCCTCAATTGTAGCCTTCAGGTAGAACTCCATATGTTGATATTTCCAGGACTAGAAAGTAATACATGTCTCAAGGGAGGACTTGGCAAGCCATAATAAGCCCGGATCATCCCGCTTCAACACTAGATAAGTTTCTGGTCTTCCAATTTCATCCACAACATTTTCATTGAAGCCAATCAGGAAAAGGATACCCATGGCAGCTATAATCACGAAGAGGGGGAGAAGGTTAAAAGTTGTTCATTTTTCATCATGAAGCTACAGCTTTAAATTCAAGCAGAAAAATTATCAGATATATTACTATAATTATTATCCAACCCCTCAGAGTTCCATTTAAATATGGGAAATATTCCTTAAACCAGATTAATAAAAATAAAATCCAGATGTACGAAAAGTTTCAGACCTTTGTAGTTTGCCACATTCCTTTGGATTGCCGGGTTAGCCTGCAATATATCACCCGTCAGCTATTAGGAGAAACATTTAACAAGGAGGAAACTCCAATATTAAAGGTAAAATGACATATTATTCAGGGTAACAATGTTGTACCTTGCGCAGTCTTCTGTATTTAATCTCACCTGGGTGTTCGAGCACATTCCTACAAAGAATATGGATAAGCCACAATGAACAACTCAATGTAGACAGGTACAACAACAGATTGACATAACAATGCAGTTTATATGTAGGGGCTTCCTTAGTTCTATAAGTTGCTTCAAAGCAAGAGACTGGATATAATTTTACCCATCTCATGCTCGTAAAAAATAAGAAGATAAAACCGGCTGGTGATACACCAATCGAAAAACTTCTAAATGTGCATGGAGGAAGGCTACAAGCTAAAATTCAAATTAGATTACTGTACCTTATTATCTTAAAGAGAGTTTGGAGGACTGTGGTAGCCTGTGTGGGATTAACCTCAGCTTGCAGCAACTCAATGTTCTCCTGTAAGCGTTTACAAAAAACTGTCACAGGGTCTTGAATTCTTTGAAATTCTTCATCATCTGGATCAGGTTCATCAATCTGCATTCTGGATATTTCCCGTGGATGCACCAAATTATCATCAGGATCAGGCTCTGCCTGAATGATTACAATTGATTGAGAATCATCAGGATCAGGTTCTGCCTGAATGACTCCATTTGATTGAGAATCATCAGGATCAGGTTCATTATGAACCTTCCTTGGATGGGCTTCATATTTGATAGTTTCACTAACCAAACAATCATCATGGTTAGGTGTTATGATATTTCCAAAAGAACCACATCCTAAATCATCTGGTTTTGCATCCAAGTCATCAGGATCTGGTTCGTCCACATTATTCCTTGGCTGAATCCTGCTTTCCAAAATCTCCATCTCGTGAGAGTGAAAAGGTTCAGGTTCAGCTACAACATCATGCTTCAGGCAAGCTTCCATGTAATCAGCATCTGGTTCTTCACGAGACTCTGTCCCTTCCAACTTCCTGTTACTTACCGAATGCGACACAGGTTGAGACATCATAGACTCACTGAAATCTTGTCCAAAAAGGGTCCTGCTTCCCGAAGATTGAGAGGAAGATTCATCAGGACTGGGCTCAAAATTGTTCTGATTACCAGACTGGTCATCAGGATCAGGCTCCATATCACGTTTCCACTGAATTTTGTGTGAACTTCCGATCTCTAAGTTTCCTTTTCCCACAAAATCCATATGGCTGGATTCTTTTTTCATATGGGGGATGGAATCATCAGGGTGTGATTCTTCATGTACTTCAGACACACTATCATAAGCAGTTGCTAGACGTTGATAAGCAGCAGCCACTGAAGATGTACGAGCACTTGGAAGCCGATCTGACATATTTCCTCCAAGCTTCTGAGAAGAATTACTTCTGCCTCCAACATAGAAATTTTCTTCATAATGCTCCGAATACTGCAATCCACTCAGTGTGTGACTTCTTGATCTCGTCCAATCTAAACTTTCAGCTTCTTGGTTCAACTAAACAGAAATAACGTTAAATTAAATGAAGGAAACTAAGGTGGAAACAACCATGGAAGCCTAAACATGCACACTCTCACATATGAACACCGTATTTTTTTTTACCTGTTTATCCAGAGCATAGAAGTTCGCATCATGTTCAGAATATACCATGTGAGCCTGAAATTAATATAAGAAAACTATAAGGCCCTAAACCATAACACCATATCATGTAATCATATGCATACACCACACAAAGCTTCCGCAGACAAATAATGTACCCACGCAAAATATGTGCACACAGTGAAAATGAGGTAAAAATATAGCTTACAAGCTCATGCAAAAGAGTTTTCTTGATACTTTCATATTTCCTGAAACCCTTAAGGTCATCAGTTCGAAGGCGCAAAGATATCTCCTCCCCGTGGTTCTGCAACAGCAACCAAGTGTCAATCAGAAATTAAAAGAAAAGAGAAAATACTATTGCTTCTAATTTCATCATATATTCTGATGTTTAGAGTGTGATTACCTTATTGAAGCCGAGGATGCATTTGGGACTTATGCCAACATAACCAACAGGGGCCATCTCAGTCATGATTCCCACACGCCAACGATGCTTTAAAAAGAACAATGCAAAGATAAATTATCAGCAGGGGCATAAGAGTATAACAAGGAATCATATGCACAGCATACTGGACATTCTGTTTATACAAGTGTGAGAGAATATGCATTCAATGATACCTTGTTCATGACAGAAATAATTCCAGGATCTGCAGCAAGCATGTGCATTCTTTTCAATGCCTCTGACACCGGGGGGTTCAACTGCAGACAAGTAACAAGAAGTTGAAGTTAAAAGCCTCTACCAAAAATTGATAATTTCAATATAGTCACATTTCCTCATACATAATTTTAGAATACCTCAATTCCTGGAAGTTGAAGTGTTCGGAAATCACAAAAGATATAAGGTCCTTGTGGAAGTTTCAGAGTATGAGGCCTGTATGACATTCGCTGCCTCAATCTCATTTCCTCTTCATCAAATCCAGCTATCCTTAAATTTGTCTTTGCATGTTGTAAAACTTCATCAACCTCATGTTCAGACACTCCCATCATTCTGATGGACTTTCCCTGAACAAGAATAAAAGCAATCAGTTATCATGCAAGAACTCTGAAAGTTCAGTCATAGAAATTCAATCAAACAGCAAGATTATCCCCTTAAATAAATTCATTGCACATCATTAGTGAAACTTGAACAGAAATCGAAAGGGCGCTTAAGTGTGCCGCCTTGCCATCTAAGTCGCCGACATTGAACTTCTTTTGGGACAAGTTATCAGATCTTATAGACAAGTACAATAACCAACTCCATAAGCAGTATCCATATCTAGATATTTTTTTCTGATTGTAAAACCATTTATGCGAAGACAACTAAATATGATACCTCAATGATTGAAGTTTCCTCTAAACTCAACTTCTCATGCTCATCAGAGAAAGGAGATAGCAATTTTGAGCTTTTATCAGAAAACTGTGGAACAATTAGCTTCATCGTATCTGCTTTGACATTAGTTAACTTTTGCAGTTTATGCCCGAGGTCCTTGAGAGTAGCACCCGCGTTGATCTCCACATTAAACTTCTTTCCTCTCCATATGACCCAAATGTTGTGTTCAACTTGTGGATCTTGCATGTTGTCCTGCAAAACACGGTGTGAGAAAAGCTTTTGATTATGTGCATCTTTATTGTCTATAATAATAGCTAAAGCTCCAAAGAGAAAATGTCAACTTCTGATATATATGAGAATGTATGCAGATTTACCAACAAACCAATATTACTTATACAAGATGCACACTTAAATTCTTAAACTTTATTTACTGAAATGCAATAATGAAGAAAGCTAAGTGAAAATCATCAGTCTTTTCAATACCCAATGAAAACTATCATTTCTTCATTCCACCATCAAAATTTTGAAATAAGATAGAAAACCCACGTAAAGTTTTCCACTTTAGCGGTAATCAAAAGCTCCGATAATTTCCTAATATTACCCATTGACAAAAACAAACAAGAACTCACCTGAAATTTCAACGAAAATCAGCTCAAACTGAGAAAAAAATAAATGGCCAAACAGTTTTCAAACCATCAACATCATCCATAGGCATAGAAATGAACGAACTAAATTGAAATAGTACAAAGATTTCTAAAACCAATCAAGCCTCAATCTTGAAATTATGAAGAAAAAAATCCATATTGAAGAAACCCAGATTAAGAATTTGGAAGACTTACTCAGATTATGATCGAACTCTGTCTTTCTGAGAAGCGGATATTCTGAGAATTACGTTGTCCTATATATCAGCTCAATTTTTAAGACGTCAAATGGTAAAAGAATTTTGACGATCAATTGCTTATATAGGAATGGGAGCGCAGGATAAGAGGCGGCGTACTATAGTAATATTTGGGAATAGCGCTAACATTAACAGCAGTGCGTAGTTGACCGCATGTTACGTATGTGCTGGCGCATGGCCATAGGGATGAAGGGATTATTTACCGCGGCCAAGCTAGTGAACTTTCTAGATTTTTGTAAGGTTTTTATTTATTTATTTATTTCCTATTTAGAACTTTCTCTTTATCTGTTATATTCATTTAATTTTTGGAGAGTTTTTTTGGAGCAATGTTTATTACAAATGGAGTGATTGGTGAAAAACGTAGCATAAGAAATAAGAAACAAAAATAAAATTATCAAGTAATTATAACATAAATAGTGCGGTTAGTTGGGCACGGTGTACTTATTCCTTACACTCGAGTTTAATCTCACTCTTCCGTAATTTACCATCAATTGTATTTCAAAAACAGAAAGAAACTAATAAGCAGTTTACATAACTCAAATCAGAGTGTGCCCAACTTGGTATGCCAAGTTACTCTATAACAAGTTGATTAAGTGATGTTCTTCATTATGCTTTTGCAGCAGCTTGTTGGTTTTTGGGAGATAAGTCATGCCTGGAAAACGTGGAAATGGATGATGATTAATTCATTGTAATTACTTTTCAAAATAAGAAAGAAAATGAAAATATGTGAATGACAACTACGTATATATACTTACTGAATTTTACGTGAAAGTTGAAACATGGAAGTTGCAGCCATCCCAATACTGACACTGAAAAGATTCCAGTTCTTCTGCAATCTCAAAATGAAGAAAAAACTTATATATACTGCAAAATCATTGGCCTAAAAAAAATTAAGCATTAAATTAATGAACTGAGGTTTAGAATTAATTACTGGTGTAATTATTAAGCTGTTTCTTGCCCATATAAGTCCATTGCATGTAAGGGCTGGAGAAAATAAAATTGGGATGACAAAAATTTCTATCAGAGGCCTCAAAAAAAAAAAAACAGAGAGAGAGAGAGAGAGATATATATATATATATATATTTATTAAACTAACCTGATTGCTGAACGTAGGAGAGTTGTTCAGGTGGTTTTGAATAGTCGATAATATTGGCAATGCTTACGCCCCATTTAAAAGTTGGAGCCCAAAAATGGACTGCAAAATTAAAACACATGTATGAGTGGTTCTGATGTCCTTTTACAATTAGCATCACAACAGTAGTTTTCATATTTTTGGTTGACTGAAACACAAGAGACATAAGAAAAATCAATAACCTGAGGTCTGGGATTGTTGAACAGTGATGAGGATTTAAAAAGAAAATTAGAAATCAATAATAATCTCAGTCGTAATCTTTAATTTGAATAACTTTGATGCATAATAATAATAAAGCACCGTGTAGCTGATTTGCATGGTTCTTACTAAAACTTTAATGAACAGAACTCAGTTATATGATCTGCAGGGGGTGCTTTGATATCAAACTTTCATACTAACAATTCATCATTAAGAAATTTGAAGAGCAATATGGCTAAATGATCAACACAAACATGTAGAGATTTGTAGAGTAAGGGGAATTAGAGAAGTAAACGAACTAGTTTTCGGGCCGGCTGGGTGGTTCCAAATTGCTTGCAGCTTAGAATTCGCCATGAAATTAGAATTTGACCTCTCTCTCTCTCTCTCTCTCTCTCTATTTGATTGAAGTAATGTAGCAAAACTGAGGAGGAAGAAGAAAGGAACTTACATGTTGATTATATTATGTCGATCTAATACCTTTTGACTACGAAGAAAGGGACTGTATAATATTTAAGCAGAGGATAGAATCAAAATTCTGGCTCTTTATGATTGGTCAAAGCCATTAAAAATTTGTACATCCCCTGGTTTGGGAATTTGGCTACTAAAGCAAGCAAGTTATTCATTTGTTGAGAGGTGACTTTGAAGGCATTTTAAACTCTTTTTCATGAACATCTTCACCATTAAGAAATACCAAGTCTTATACATCACCTGTTTATGTCATATTCTTTGGGTTTTTCATGAATTGGTTTATGTAATAGGCATATCATGCTGCAAAGCAGCCTTACAATACAACTAGCAGCTAGCATTGCTCTTAATTAGGAGATGAAACGCTGTTTTCTCTAGGCGAATAGCCGTTGTTAACTTGTTAGTGACTGAAATACTGCAATTACCAAAGCTTTGTAAGGTTTTTCTTTCCTTTTGGTTAAAAGGAAGGCCAAAAGAAAAGGGAAGGATTCAAACTCTGGCTTTGAGTGCAGGGTTAAACGCCCTCTACCACCCAATTAAGCCCCTTTCAATGGCTTGTAAGAGCGGGGTTTAAAGGTGCTGAATGAAGATGTTTATATAGAGAAGTTCTGCTACATGTACCACATTGCAGACCCCAATGTTATCACTTTGTTTTGCTTAATACAAACTAAAACTCTACATGTAGCATTCCAGTCATAAAAGTAGGTCAGGGAGAAAGAAGCAATCGATGAGGTTAATTTTTCATTGGCCTCAATTGAATCATGAGGTTCAAACATAATCCAACAATAATCCATGAGAAAGATTATGTTTTACTGTAAGTAATAATAATTTTACATGACTAGAACAAGAGTCTGTCTAGCTAGAAACCAGCATGCCAAGTTAATATACAATAAGTTGAAGTGAAATTGTCTTTATTCTTCTTCTGCAGAAGCTTGCTGGTTTTTGGCAGATGAGTCATGCCTGGAAAATATGGAAATGGGTGACAATCAATCCATTGTAATTAATTATTGTTGAAAACAAAGACGCAGAATATGTAAATAGCGACTTACTGAATTTTACGTGACAGTTGAAACAGGGCAGTTAGAGACATCCCAAGATTGACACTGACAAGATTCCAGTTCTTCTGCAATCTCAAAATGGACAAGTTATAATAACTGAAGAATCTATCTCAAACTCATACAACAAATTTCTAGGACAAAAAGAAACTTCTTCAACTGCAAATTGTTTGCTCTAATTGATAATTTGAGGTTTAGAATCAATTACTGGTTTAATTAATGTGCTGTATCTTGCCCATATAAGTCCACTGCATGCAAGGACTGGAGATCATCAAATGGGGATGACAAAAGTTTCTGTCAGTAATGAGTTAACAACCAGAAAGTCATAGTGCTACTGTACTAGTTAGAACCCGTTTGGGAGTGCTGTTAGTTATTTGAATGCGCATTTAGCCATTCTTAAAACACTTGCAAACGGACCCTAATGTAAACTCGTCTGTAGAATTGACAAGATATAGGCCTCAAAGAAATAAGCGATTCAGCAGTTCAACCAACCTGATTGCTGAGCATAGGATAAGTCCTCAGGTGGTTTTGAGGAGTCAAGAATATTTGCAATGGTTAGACCCCATTTAAAAGTTGGGGCCCAAAAATGAACTGCAAAATTAAAACACATAATAATAAACCTTTAACATATGAGTGGCTCTGATGTTCTTCTACAAATTCTTATCACAACAAGTGTTCATATATCCTATGATCAATTGGGAAAGTTCTGGTTTTACCCACGAAAATCTGAGGCCTAAGCTTGTACCTAAATCAAATCTGAGGCCTTGGTTTAAAAACTGATGAGGGTTTTCTTTCTCAGATAAACTAGTTTCTGACTTAGAAACCAATAATCTCAATCATGTTCTTGAATCTCAATAATTTTGATGCATCATGCATGGTAATTAAGCACCATCTAGCTGATTAACATGGTATTTACTAAAAAATGAACTAAACTCGGATATGATTAAGCTTTCAAACTTTGATATCAGCAATTCATCATTGAGAAATGAAGAACAACAATATGGCTAAATGATGAACACAAACATTTCAAAACATGTAGAGTAAGAGAAACAGAACTAATTAACTAGAGAAGTAAACAAACTAGTTTTTGGGCCGGCTGGGTGGTTCCAAATTGCTTGCAGCTTAGAATTTGCCATGATATCAAATTCTTCCCCCTTCACAGCTCCTAGGTTGGATAAAGTAGCAAAACTGAGGAAGAAGAGAAAAAGGATTATATTTGTTCCTCCCAATAATTCTGAGTTTTGACTAATATTTACATGAAGGAATCCGACAAAAAAAAATATTTAAAAGAAGGAAAAAGAAAACATAAAGGTAAGATCCTGGCTTTCTATTATTGTGGAAGAGTCTTTTCAACATTTGCAGATCCCCTAGTTTTTGGAGTTTAGCTGCAAAGCCGTCTTATAATTATCTAGCACCAAAAGCTGCAAAAACAAACAGGAAGCACGAAAAGTACACCAAACACAAAATATTCAAGCCACAGCTAGCATTTCTCCTACTTGCCCAATAGCTAAATGAAGGTCGTTAAAGCCATCTAGCCTAAAGAAAAAAGGCCTTTTGATTTGCAGACCAATGATTTCGGGTTCGAACTCCATGACACCTTAATAGTGTATATATGAGAAATCTCCATCCCTTTGTACTTTAGATTATCACTTGTATTCAAAAGGAAAAAACGAGATAATTAAAAAGCCTCCTTTTTTTTCCTCATTCCATCTACAAAGGAGAGGGGACAGATTCAAACTCTGGCTTTTGAGTGTGGGCTAAACGCTCTCTACCACTAGAGTTACAAGCCCTCACGTATCAAGCCTCTTTTGATGGCTTGAGTGCACAAAGTCAATGTGCAGGATCAAGATGTTGATGTTTACAAAGAGAAATTCTACCACATGACCAAATTGCATGTAACCTCAACCATAAATAATAGTACAAAAATTTCTAAAACCAATCAAGCCTCAATCATGAAATTATGAAAGAAAAATCCATAATTGAAGAAACCCAGATTGAGAATTGGGATGACTTACTCAGATTATGATCGAACTCTGTCTTTATAAAAAGCAAGTATTCTGAGAATTACGTTGTCCTATATATCAGCTCAATTTTTATGACATCAAATAGTAAAAGAATCTCGACCAAAAAAAAAATAGTAAAAGAATTTTGACGATCAATTTAGACTCTTTCAATGGCTAGTAAGGGGGCGGTTTAGAGGTGCCGTACAGAGATATTTATAAACCAGCATGCCAAGTTAATATACAATAAATTGAAGTGAGATTGTCTTCATTCTTCTTCTGCATCAGCTTGCCAAGTTAATATTCAATGGCTTGTTTTTTCGTTCATAATAATTATCGCTTTCATTTCACATAATTAGCAAACAGAAATGAAGAACGAAGATTAGTTCTTAATCAATTACACTGCATCAAACACCACATCTCTCTCTTCCACATTCTCCTCAGTGTAATCAATGGCCAAATCAGCACCCAAGCTTCTCAGAATCAAGTTTTTTAGTGCTTGCAGTGGCTGCTACTCTGGAGGCACCAAAAACCACATTAATGACTAGATTGTAGGAAACATTATTCATGTAGAGGGAAAAATAAAATAACATTATTATAAATAAATAAAAAGTACCGCGTCGAGTAACCTCAACCATAAATAATAGTACAAAAATTTCTGAAACCAATCAAGCCTCAATCATGAAATTGTGAAAGAAAATCCATAATTAAAGAAACCCAGATTGAGAATTCGGATGACTTATTTTAATCCGTAATAAAAAAAAGTACCACGTGGCCTCTGTTTATTGGATAAAAGAAGAGTTCACCTGGGGATGCTTGCACTAGATCACAACCACAACTAACTTCACCTTACTCTCAAATTCAATCGACCTCCCTCTCACTCTCACTCTCAGTCGCCGACTCTCGACCTCACCTCACCCTCACGCTCTACCTCTATCGTCTCTCTCCCGACCTCACCCTCATCGATCTCTCTCTCTCGTCTCGCCTCGTCTCATCTCTCTTCATCTCATCTCCTGTCTCTGTCAACCTCATCCTTTCTCTCGACCTAACCCACATCACCTCTGACCTCACCCCTCTCTGTTTCAGTCGTCTCTCTCTCTCGACCTCACGCTCTATTTCAGTCGCCTCTCTCTCTCTCTCTCTCGTTCCCCTAAACCCTAAACTAACCCCATCGAATTTCATCCAAAATTTCTTTGAATTTTAGGGTTTTTTGAGAGCTCTGGGTATTTCAATGGAGGTACGATAACCCTATTTTTGATCTATTGATCTCTGCTGCTGTGGTTTGAAGGTTTCGAAGCCGTTTGTAACCTAACCATATTTTTGTTGTGATTTGCTCGAGTTTGCATGCTCTTTGCGCGGAATGACACGTTTGCTTTGTAAAACTTCAATTTAAATTCTAGTGACGACGAGGCAGACAATGTCGTTTACTTACAAACTGAATAAAGAAAATAAAAAAGCTTCAGTAGAAAAAAGAAAATAGAAATCCCAGCAACCAAATCCCTCACATTCTCTTTAAAACCCAAAAAAGTCCTTTAAAAGTGATGCCAGACTCATAGCAAAATCCCAAAAAGCCTCAGTAGCCTTCTTCTTCTTCCTGTCAAAAACCTTCTCATTCTCTTTCCATAACCTCCATAGCCTTTTCTTTTCTGTCAAGTCATTCTCTTTCCACAAAGGGAACCTTAGATTTCTCTGTCACTGCACTAAGGTCCTTAATTTCTGCCAAGATTGAGGTCAGATCATTCATTAACTCCAAAATTTCACTCGGGCTCTGCTGGATGGACGCCTTGTTGCTCTGGCTCTGGATGGTTTGAGACTTTATTGCATGTTGGGAGACATCTTCATTGTGCTTCGGAAAATTTTGGTAACGGTGTCAAGAAATTGATTTCCAAAAATCGTAATTCCAATAGGTTCGTACGGAAGATCATCAGTGGGCTAAACCTTATTCACAGCAAGCTCAGAGACGCTTCAGCTTCCAACGACATCTTCTTTTCTGAGCTTGCTGTGAATAAAGTTTAGCCCACTGATGATCTTCCTTACGAACCTATTGGAATTATGATTTTTGGAAATCAATTTCTTGACACCATTACCAAAATTTTCCAACTTCGGAAGTAGTGCTTCTTCTTCTTGATTGCAAGACAGCACAATGAAGATGTCTCCCAACATGCAATAAAGTCTCAAACCATCCAGAGACAGAGCAACAAGGCGTCCATCCAGCAGAGCCCGAGTGAAATTTTGGAGTTAATGAATGATCTGACCTCAATCTTGGCAGAAATTAAGGACCTTAGTGCAGTGACAGAGAAATCTAAGGTTCCCTTTATTCTTCGACTCAAGAAGAAAAAAGTTTTGGATGCGCTCAAAACATTGGATTATCAGATATGTTGTCTCAAACTGATGAAGAAATGTTTTATGAAAAATTATGATTTGGACATCAAATTGAGTGAACTATGGGGCAAGGGTCCAAATCCCTATGCGAGTTTTTGAGTTTGTGAACTTTTGATGCTTCTTGATGTGTAATTCCCCCAAACACAGAGCAATGGATACAGAACCAAAGCTGGACACTATTCTCCTTATCATTGGATATTTTGTAAATTGCAGCAACATTATCAAGATTAGTAGTTTTCCATGGAGCTCGCGTATTAGTAGGTTTTGGTGTCATTGCATTTTTTGTATATTGCAGGATAACGAATGTAATCAGCAACGCGAATCTTAAAGTTCCTAAATGTTTCATAGTCATAGAGCTCACGTATTAAGTGCAATGGCACACCATAGTACCTGGGATGGGTCTCTCCCTCTCCATCACTAGGGAACCAAACATGATGTGTTGTAATTTCCACCAACACAAAAGCAATGGATACATATGTAGAACCAAAGCTGGCTGCTATTATCCTTGTCATGGGATTTTCTCCTACATGCATTAATATTGTAAATTGTATAGTGCAGCAACATTGTCATGATTAATAGTTTCCAGGACTGGGATTGTTGAACACTGATGAGGATTTAAAAAATATATTGTCAAACAAAGTAGGGCAAATATTCAGTTATGCTAAGATACGCTCATATTATTATTCTTCTCCAATATGGAGGTATTTATACAAACAAAGATGTGTTAACCCTAAATAAAATAGGAAATAAATCCAAATTACAATAGAAAATAAATATAAATTACAATAGGAAATAAATCTCAATTATAATAGAACTAGATAAATGGGTAAGTAACCAAAATCTTAACATATTAAGGAACCCAAAACCTAACTAAGTAAGGACTCACCAACACTCCCCCTCAAGTTGAGGCAAAGATATTTCGTATTCTCAACTTGACAAGCAAGTCACAGGACATCATACTTGAGAAACACCAATTGTAGAGAAGGTCTTTTCGTCAACCACGAGTGAAACAAGTGACAAGCGTCAAACCCTAAAAAATAGGGCACATAGCAGAACACAGAAACCCTGTAAGTGGCAGTAGGTAAGGCGAACATAGAAACTTTGTGAGCACAGAAGAGGTAAGTCGAACACGAAACCACGTGAGCACGGCAGTAGGTAAGGCAAAACACAGAAACTCTGTGAGCACGGCAGCAGATAAGGTAGAACTTGAGAGATGATGCAAACCACAACTAGCATTTCTCCTACTTGGCCAATAGCTAAATGAAGGTCGTTAAAGCCATCTAGCCTAGTGAAAAAAGGCCTTTTGATTTGCAGACCAATGATTTCTGGTTCGAACACCATGACACCTTAGTAGTTTATGTGTGAGAAATCTCCCTCTCTTTGTACTTTAGATTATCACTTGTATTCAAAAGGGAAAAAAAAAAAAAGATAATTAAAAAGCCTCCTTTTTTTTCCTCATTCCGTCTACAAAGGAGAGGGGACAGATTCAAACTCTGGCTTTTGAGTGTGGGCTAAACGCTCTCTACCACTAGAGTTACAAGCCCTCACGTATTAAGCCTCTTTTGATGGCATAAGTGCACAATGTCAATGTGCAGGATCAAGATGTTGATGTTTACAAAGAGAAATTCTACCACATGACCAAATTGCATGTAACCTCAACCATAAATAATAGTACAAAAATTTCTAAAACCAATCAAGCCTCAATCATGAAATTATGAAAGAAAAATCCATAATTGAAGAAACCCAGATTGAGACGATCAATTTAGTAAAAGAATCTCGACAAAAAAAAAATAGTAAACGAATTTAGACGATCAATTTAGACTCTTTCAATGGCTAGTAGGCGGGCGGTTTAGAGGTGCCGTACAGAGATATTTATAAACCAGCATGCCAAGTTAATATACAATAAATTGAAGTGAGATTGTCTTCATTCTTCTTCTGCATCAGCTTCTCGGGTTTTGGCAGATAAGTCATGCCTGAAAAATATGGAAATGGGTGATAATGAATCCATTGTAATTAATTAATTAAATTTTTTTTTAAAAAAAAAATACACAGAATATGTAAATGACAACTTACTGAATTTTTCGGGACAGTTGAAACAGGGCAGTTAGAGACATCCCAAAATTGACACTGGCAAGATTCCAGTTCTTCTGCAATCTCAAAATGGACAAGCGTTAAGAACTGAATAATCTATCTCAAACTTTTACAGCAAATTTCTTGGCCGACAAGAAACTTTCTTCAACTGCAAATGATTTTGTATAATTGATAATTTGAGGTTTAGAATTAATTACTGGTGTAATTACTGTGCCGTATCTTGCCCATATAAGTCCACTGCATGCGAGGACTGGAGATCATCAAATGGGGATGACAAAACTTTCTATCAGTAATGAGTTTAACAACCAGAAATTCATAGTGCTATTCTACTAATTAGGACCTGTTTGACAGTGCTTCTCCAATAAGCACTTTTGCTCATAAGTGCTTTTGTTGGAAGCGTTTTTGCACTTTTAGCTTTGTCTGCTAAACGACGTCAAATTTGCTCTAAAAGCACTCCCAAACGGGCCCTAATGTAAACTCGTATGCATAATTAACAAGATGGGGCATCAAATAAATAAGGGATTTCATCAGCTCAACCAACCTGATTGCTGAGGATAGGATAGTTCCTCAGGTGGTTTTGAAGAGTCAAGGATATTTGCAATGGTTAAACCCCATTTAAAAGTTGGGGCCCAAAAATGGACTGCAAAATTAAAACACATAATAAACCTTTAATATATAAGTTGCTAGGATCAAATGGGAAAGTTCTAGTGTTTATCTAGTTTTACACACACACAAAAAAAAATTCATTAGTTAAAAGCTGTCATCACAGTCCTATAGGAAGAGATATGTGCACAATTTCAGTAAAGGAATTAAATTATTTTTAATCTTTTGGGAAAAAGTGATCAATTATCTGTGAAGTCATGCAAATCTTTCTATTTTTCTTTCATAAGCTTGCATCTGAATCAAATCTGAGACCTGGTTTTAAAAACTCATGAGGATTTCTTTCTCTGAGAAGGTAGTTCCTGAGTTAGAAACTAACAATCTCAAACATGTTCTTGAATCTCAATAACTTTGATGCATGCTAATCAAGCACCATCTAGCTGATTAGCATGGTATGATTAAGCTTTCAAACTTTGATATCAACAACTCAAGAACAACACAAACATTTTAAAACTTGTGGAGTAAGGGAAACAGAAATAATTAACTAGAGAAGTAAACATACTAGTTTTCGGGCCTGCTGGGTGGTTCCAAAATGCTTGCAGCTTAGAATTTGCCATGGAAACCAAACTCTGGCCCTTCTCAGCTCTTAGGTTGGATAAAGTAGCAAAACTGAGGAAGAAGAAGAGAAAAAGAATATATTTGTTGATAATTATATATAATTCCTCCCAATACTTCTGAGCTTTGACTACAAACAAAGCGACTGTAATATTTAAATAAAGGAATCCGACAAAAAAAAAATATTTAAACGAAGGAAAAAGAAAACATAAGATAAGATCCTGGCTCTCTATTATTGGAAAAGTCTTTTCAACATTTGTAGGTAGATCCCCCGGTTTTTGGAGTTTGGCTACAAAAGCAAAGCTGTCTTATAATTAACCAGCACCAAAAGCTGCAAAAACAAACAGGAAGCAAGTACACCAAACCAAACACAGAATATTCAAGCCACAGCTAGCATTTCTCCTACTTGGCCAACAGCTAAATAAAAGGTAGTTAAACCCTAAACTTGGTCTCGGGTTCAAATCCCACGACACATTGGTAGTGTTTGTGTGAGAAACCCACCTCCTCTTGTATTCAAAATATAAAAAAAAAGGTAGTTAAAAAGCCTCGTTTATTTTTTCCTCTTTCCGTCTACAAAGGAGGGGTCATATTCGAACTCTGGCTTTTGAGTGTGGGCTAAACACTCTCTACACTAGAGCTACAAGCGCCCACGTATTAAACCTCTTTTGATGGCATTTAAGTTCATGATATCGATGTGCCGGATCAAGATGTTGAGGTTTACAAAGAGAAATTCTACCACATGACCAAATTGCGTGTAACCTTCCACTCAATACTCTAGAATTGACAATTGAAATTTGAAACAAAGCATATTAGGCTGCATTATTAATTGGAGATATGTAACCCAAAAATGGGTTTATTTAGTTCAGTACAAAACTTCACCGTCAGACAAGCATAGATTTATTTCAATAGTTCTAGCCTTCCTATCATGAATAAATAAAGTGTCTCATTCTCTTAACACACAAAACCGCAAAAAAAAAAAAATTTCAAAAAATAAAAAAATTACATCACTTAGTGAGTATGATCATTTTGATCAATCTGTCACACCAAGATCATCCTAACTTCTCTAGGTATGCACCAAAATCTTTATCTGCCCAAGAACAAAATCAAGGATTTTTACGATAACTCAGACTGTTCCGGCATCGTTCTTCAGTCTCACAACCCCTTTGATATGGATTTATCTTCATTTTGTAGCAGTTCTCTGGATGCATAAAGCTGCATCCAGGAATGTCATCTCTTGACAGAGAGCCATAGCCAATCCTCAAGCCCTCTACTTCTTCACCCAAAAATATTGCACACACAAGGAGGCTGCTTAAGGACAAAACATTCATTGCCTTGGACACGGCCATTTTATCAATGAGGCTATGAGAATGAGAGGGTCTCTAAAATAAATTATAATGCAGTGAAATTGCATAGGCTGAGCTCTCTGGAATTTATAGGAAGAAGTTTGTCCAGAAATATTTTGGAAGGAATTGATTGATCTTAATTTTATTCTAATTACCTCTAATTAAGCTAATTGATTGATCAGGCTTGTAATTACTTTGGTTGCTTCTAATTAGACCGAGTATAAAATTTGAATTTGTTTCCAAGTTTTTCTACATTTAAACTCCTCTCCGAGTGAATTTTTCATACATGTATATTTTAGACCAAACTTTTAGGGGTGCGGTGGGGTAGGATTTCTATACAAGTTTTAGGCCTAAGTTTCAATGACTGAATTTCTAACCTGTGATTTGGGTTCTTGTTTATTTCTAGGCAGCACAATGGATCTCACACTGATTGAGAGAGTGAAAGTATTAGTTGTTTAGCACCACCGACTACGTTAGTGACCGCATCTCTTATAGAAATTAGATCTACTTATGTAGACACGTCTCATCTTTATTAAAAAAAAGTGAAAACTAAAATGAATTAGTATAAATAACTGAAAAGCTTACACCTCCTGTAGACCAAGTATGTGATCACAAGCATTGTAGCTATTATAAGTTGAAAAATAACTTCTATTTATTTTTATTTAAGAAAAAAAACCAACAAGAGACTACAATGAAATTTTTTATGATAATGGAACCCATCTCACATTTGATTAAAGCTAAAGAGGAAATCAACTGAAAAGGACAAGAAAACGCAATGCTAAAACAAGAAACCAAGATAGAATACGAAACAAATGCAAAAATAAAAAAGCCAGCAGACTGGTGTAAGCACAGGTAGCTAGCTAGCTAGCTCCATTTGCCAATCAATGTCCCAGTACAATCAGATGACTTTGGTCCTCCTCAGCATCTTCTGGCTCTGCCTCTTCTGACTCTTGTGGTGTTGAGCTTGCCTCTTCAAAATCCCCCAGTCTACCAGTGAAAGACACTGCAACCTTGTTCACGATCTTGTAAGTGTCATCTACATCATCATCTCCGATGACATCCTCTTCATCTTCCAGGCATTGATCGCCTTTGTTCGGGTCCCCATGACAGGGACCAGAATGGTGGTCATTAGCCTCAGCCACTTTGATCAAGACCACACTTACCATAAGTGTCCCTAGGCAAAGTAAAAGCATTCCTCTTGATACAGCCATGGTTAATATATGAAAAAAGGTTTGTCAAGCTTTTTGTGAGGGACTGTGAGTAGAAATTGGGATTTTGGGGTTTGAGGAGTTTGATAGTGTGATTGAGATTTAAAGGAGCGTTGTTTACTAAAAATAAGATGTGGTTTTGTTTTGTGGCCTAGAGGAGTTTGTTTGAGTTGAGCTAGTCTTGCGGTTTAAGTTAGCATGTGAAGTGGAAGACTGCGCTACATATCAGCCTTGTTATGTGAATTATGGTTCCTCACAGGCAGTACTGATCTAAGCTTACATGTAACACCTGGACATGAAGCGCAAGATAGATCCACCATGCCTTGTGTTAGATTCTTTCATTTTCTGTTCTTAGGTGTGTGGAGTAGGCTATCCGATCCGATCTGATAACATAACTCGTTAACTAATTGAACATGAGCCCGGTTAATCCAAATTGGTGATAATTTGATTGTCTTAATACGATATCCATTGTGTTTAAATTTATGTTTGTTGTAAATGTTGTATATATTTGCACGAGAATGTCAAGTAGAGATGTATTTATCATTATTGTCCAATTTTGGTAATGGAATGGATTATGATACAGGCCAATCCAGTCCCATATTGGATCCGATTAGATGAAAGCATTTATCAACAGAAAAAAACCACTTTCAACACAAGGGAAAGAGTGAAAACGAAACTCTCCACCTTCCATTCTAATCAAGCCAAAAGTTCATTGGTGAGATGATATTAAACATTTGGACAAAAAAATTTACTTAAGTAATTAGCACTTCTGGCTTTGCATGGTACAGTATTGCGGTTGCTGCTATCATACTTGGTGTGTAATGGGGAAACCTTCCTCGATGTTGCTGTGACAGGTTACCTAAATTTCTGGCCTGAGGGCATAGAAGTCCGATAACCTTTTCAGCAGCAACGATCTGTTTTTCTCGGAGGCCATCGTTGTGTATCAAATTCCTGTGGTGGATCATATATACTTGAGTTATAAATCCCCAGTCTTTCAGTAATTAAACTACAGAGGAAAGAGATCATGCTTGAATGAAAACAAATAAGACTTACAAAATCGATGAGGCTAGGTTTGTTGGAGTACATGCTTGAAAGAGAGCTTCAGGCATAATAGCTGAATCCATGAGAATATTTGGGAGGGAGATGTAAGGTATCTTGGCTTTATAACGAATAATCCACTCGGTTAGGAAATGAGCTCGATAAGCGACTACGCATGGTAGCCGCGCAAGCTGCAACTCCAAAGCAACTGTTCCAGAAGCACATAACGCAACACTACTTGCCTGCAGGTCAACATGAGTAACAAGTTTGAGCAAGAATAGAAAAATTAATAAAGCATGCATTCCAAATTTACGGAGTTTGAAAACTTGGATTTAGATATGCTCAGATTCATTCCCTGTTGGCTATCAAACAAAGTGACGAAAAATTAATACACCACAGTGAACTTTGCAAACAGCCTGATTACTTGTCAACTCTAGATATTTAAATTTTTTGCATATACAAACCAGCCTTCTAATATGTTTTGGCTATAGGAGAAATTGGTTGGACTTAATCAGAACCCATATTGCGATAAGAAAGGTGATTTTTTCCTTCACATCAACAGGAATCGATAGATCAAACTTTCTGGGAAATATGCCATGAAAATGTAAATCTAAAGCGAGAATCCTAGCCACTGAGTTTTATATCATCCACAAGAAAGGTGATTCATTTCACTTACACTGAATGCATCATATTTTTGGTGCAGGGATCCTCCTGGAATCAATATAGCAGGCACAGGCCACTTGTTACTGATTCCAGTGACATAGTTCTTCACATGCTGATTTGGAGCGACATGGATGACTGTTACTAACTTGGGAGAGGAACCTTTTAATAATCTCATAGTGTTTTCAAAGATGGAAAGCATTCTGGTGACCTCTTGTAATCTGCTTCCAGGAAGCAAGGAAATGACTGTGGTTCCTGCAAAATAAAACACACACATATTATACGTATGGACAGAGGAAGAAATGTGCATGAACAGAAAGATGAGTCAATAAGGACTTGGGGAGGAAATATCAGAGAAGATCAATGATTCAAATATTATATTCCTAATAACAATACAGAGCTCAAATCATTTACTGAAAAAATACCTATACTAAGGAGAAGAAAAGGAAAAAATACCAGTTGATGGAGAAAGTGACAATGTACAGTCAATTAGATTTCAAATAAAGGGTTCATTTTGCAACCTCAATTCTCAGACCACTATAACTCAACCACTCTTAGGTAGCACATAGGATATGTAAAAAAATTAAAACAGAATAGTACATTTTACCTGCAGGTATTGAATATCTCTTTCTGAAATCTTCACAGTTTCCTTCTATCTTCTTCCATTCATGAGGTGAAGTGTCCTTCCAAACACAATACTACGTATCAGTAATTTTAACTTAAAAGTGAAGTCAATTTGAGCAGCATATATAGTTATATATTATGTTATATTCACAGCTTTCTGGAAGAAAGAACATTAAACTAAAAATCTGAGAAATCCCAAAAGAAAGAAAACAAATCATACCAAATTTAACTCCAAAACGTCCTCCAGAATGGGGTGGCCCACAAAGGTTGCAGCCAGTCCATTTGATCGGCAAACTTCTTCTTCATTAGGAAGTATACACAAGACATGATCCACAAATTCGGTCAGGCCTCCGAGTCTTGCTTCGCCCCCTTTCCAAGCCCAGAATGATGGGGCTACATAATGGAAGTGTACTGGAACATCGAATCTCTGCTGATTGTATCTAGCTGCAAAAAGCACGTCCCCAATTTCCAACACTATATGTATCACTAAAGTCTGATTATAACTCCGAGAAGGTGTTGCATATTACCCCGTAACTGCTTTAAAAGACGGAAAGAGAAACCCTTGGAATCCACTGTTACAACAACATGAGGTTGAAACAGAAGAGCAGCCTCTATTGTCTCCTGCAGCTTCACCTGACACAATCATGTTCCAGTTTTAAAACCTTGACCTAACAAGATGCCAGGATGCAGCAATCTTTTCTCTTGTAACAAAGATGCTTACAAAGATAAAAATTAAATTAAAACTGCATTCATCATAGACTTTGTTAAGTAAGGTCTTATGTAGCTCACACTCACTCTCAGCCTATTCAGATGAGGCAATAACTCCAATAATCCCATTACCGCAATATCCTCCAAAGGAAACAGAGATTTTAATCCTTGTTTAGACATCATGGACCTGAACATAATATGACGAGAAAACAAAGACCTCCAACAAAGTCAGGAAGATGTTCAACCAAATATCATTCAAACAACAAATTTTGAAAACCATGGTTTTGTCCAAAGTGCCTAAATCTCATCCATGTGAATATTTTATGTCCTTATTAAAACAATAATAACACAATTAATTAACCACACTCATTATTAGAGAAGGAGATTTAACAGAAGAGGAGCTGCTAACCCCCATCGAAAAAGGATTTCTAAAAAGAATTATAATTTCCAATAAGACTGCAGGGAAATTAAAAGTTTACCCTCCAACACCAGAAAAACGGACAGGAACTGGACAGAGCTTCTTTAGAGATGCCATTAGACGAGAGCCAATGGTGTCCCCAGAAACCTCTCCAGCGACTATGAAGACCCTCAGCTCCCCATCTTTAACAGCAACATCCATTACATCTCTGCTTGAAACTGATGTTATATCTTCTGAGTGGCCTAGAGAAGCCCACAACATTTCTACCACCCACTTTCCATATTGTTCTGAACCACATTCTGAATACCTCTTAAGGATTCTGGTTCATGGGCACAAGAAAAGCAGTGTGTTGAAAATCTTAGGCAATGAACAAACGAAACAATCATTACCCAAATGCAGGAAGAACAAAATGCACAGTAAATTAACAAACTTTATACAGCAGGATAAGAAAAGTGAGCACAAAATTGAAGTTAGTAAGCTCATAAGCACCCAAATTTAAGCTTCAGCATTGTAATTAGGCAGCCATTATTTGAACCCAATAAAAATAATTGCTTTTCTTCAAGAAATAGAATCTAATGACGACATTCAGAAAAAGAAGAATACATAGACCCAGAAAAAGTGCTCGCCATGTAAGTTAAATACATAGCAATTTAAATATTAAAAAGAAAATGAGAATGCAAGCAAAGTTGCAAAGGAAGAACTTACAGTTGAGGAGAAGAGGAAGCAGTGGAAGAAAGCAGAGGGTTTCAGAAAACTGCTTCAGAATTTTTGGGTTAGTTTTTAGCTGAGTTTCGCCGAAGCCCACTTGAAATGTTCAATAGGGCGTCTTTTTTCTTATGGGCTAAAAGGGATGCAGGACCAGAGTCGCCCAATAATTAGCCCGAGGCCCCCGCAGGACCTAGCTTTTTGCCGGGCTGGCTATGGGACCCACGAAGATAGGCTGGCTCGAAGGCAATGCATGCGCCAGTAAAAAATTTGAACTCGTGTGCGCTAACGTCACCAGACGCGTTTCCAATGGCTAGAAGACACGTGTCTTCGCACAGGCGCCCGATCTGCTTCTCCTCCTCCAATCCAACTTTGAGCTTTTTTGGCTATAAAATTATGAAAAAATTCAAATTTTTTATTAAAAACCAAAATTCTGAATTTTTTTTCTCTATAAATACCTATAAATACCCTTCACTTTCAACACCAATCCTCATACATTTTCTTCTACTTTTACTATTATCCACTCTTACTCAATATTTTATTCTCTTTCAAATTGTATTTTTATTTCTTATCTTTATGGCTTATTCTAACGAAATCGGAGGGGTTTAGAGCACCATGGGAGATGTTTTCTTGTCCAAGGGCTCCAAATTAGTCATTGTCCCCTGTCAGGCAATGAGATGAAATTTTGTCATATGTGGAAAAAAAAATTCATGCCGAATTTTGTGAAAGAATTATGAGGTCGACTCATATGAAAAAGACATTGTCTAATAGGTAGAAAATTCTCAATAAAGAGTTGGCAAGATGCCTTGACAAAAGTGAGGGACAACCATAGAAGTGGGGAAAATCTTAGTAGAGAGGTAAATATTCCGTAATTTTCGTTTTATTAAGTTTAATGTCCTAATATATATATATATATATATATATATGTTTCTTGCATTTTCAATATTTTGTTAATATTTCTTGCATTTCCAATTTTTTCTTAATATTTCTTGCATAAATAATATTTTGTTAATATTTGTTGCATTTCCAATATATTTGTAAGGTTAATTGCATTTCCTTTTATTTTATTTTTATTTATGTTACTTGAATATTTGTTGCATTTCCAATATATTTGTAAGGTTAATTGCATTTTCATTATTATTATTTTTTTATGTTACTTGCATTTCCAATATATTTTAAATATTTCTTGCATTTTCATTATTATTTTTTGCTAATAGATTATACAAGCACATATGTGGTTTGGTGCAATTGGGCAAGGCAAAAAAACTTTCAACCATCATGAATGTTGGGAGGTGGTGAAAAATTGCGAACGCTTCAGAATTATTCTCATGGGTCCCCTTGTTATGTTAAACGAGACGTCACTCCATGATTCAACGACATCGGATTCACCTCTTGATTCCTCTATGAGTTAAGACTCACCGATCGAAAAGGAGCCGAGACCCATTGGCCAAAAGGCTGCGAAAGTGAAGAAAGAGAGTAATTCTAGCACTAATACATCAAAAAAAATTGGAGGAAATTGCAAGGCAAAGAAGAAACATCATAATGCTTCTCAGCACCTCCTCATCAAACATACACGCCGCACCTCGAATAATCAACCACCTGGCTTGGAGGATGCCAAAACACCTTTCGACATCTTTCCTGTATTCCTTCTTGATATGAAGCAAATAATCTTTGCTTCTGAGATCGGGGATTCAGAACGGATTTGACAAATGTGGTCCACCTCGGGTAGATGCCGTCTGCTAGATAATACCCCGTCTGGTAGACGATATTGTTGATTTGATAGGTGATATTCGAGACTTCACCTCTCAAAACATCTTTGAAGATCGGGGATCGACCCAGCACGTTGAGGTCATTTTGAGATCCAACAACTCTGAAGAAGGCATGTCAAACTCATGCATCGAAGCCAGCAATAGCTTCAAGTATGATACTTTTTTAGCATTTTCTATTTCTGTAATCTCCTTGCCAGGCAGTTGGGCAATTCTTCCATTGTCAGTGCATGCAGTTGATGCTATCAATCATTCCTGAAATCCTCGAGCTTGGCTTTTGTAAAACTCGTTGGAGGTCCTGGCGTAGGTCTGCGCAGTAGTCCCTAGTGTACAGAGTTTCGATGCATCACAAAATCTTACCAAGGCCTCTAACGTAGTGGACTTCCCCATCTGGGCAATCTCATCCACATGATCAGCAGATGAACCATATGCCAACATTCATATAACAGTTGTAAGCTTTTACTCCGGAACAAGTCCCAAAACCCCAGCGGCATCACACTTTTGAACAAAGTATGCATCATAATTGCAAATATCATGCATGACTTTATTGAACAAATGGGGTTGCATTCTATATCACCTTCGAAAATCAACATTAAAGTACAAAAAAGTTGGGATAAAATAATCTTCCAAAATATTCTTATCCCAAGAATGCCTATATCTATCGACATTCGGGCCATGGCCGACTTGTGAATCACGGCGGCGACCTTGGTTATCTTCATCAAGCAAAGCTACTGCTATGACAACTTGTTCATCTTATTCTCTCTGTAACCTTTGCCTTTCAACTCCGTCTACGACTTCTCTCATTTATTTCTCGCTCTTGCCTCTCCAAGCATCTCCTCATGTCTTCCATTGAGAATGAAGTATGAATTCTAAACTCTGATAAATGAAAATATAGAAAGATGTCGTGTGAGAGCTATGAACTAAGCCTATGGTTTTATAAAAAAATTTGGCCAGATAGAGATGATACGTGGCTTGATTTTAAAGGATGAAAATCTTATCTGAAATTTGAAATTCATCTTAAATGTGAAATTTGAAATTTGAATGTTGATTCATCCGAAATTTGAAATTTGAAATTCATATGAAATTTGAAATTTAAATTTATCTGAAATTTGAATTTTGAAATGTATCTGAAATTTGAACCCAAAAATCTTATCCGGAAATTTTATCCGATTATGAGATAGGAATAGTCGTGACACGTAGGAACCCGAAAATCTTATTCGAAAATATTATCCAAATTAATTATTGAGGTAAAAATAATTTTGAAAAAAATATAAAAAAATGAATAGTAATTGCCTTTTGCCATAGAAACGAGTGGAAACACACAACGTTAATTGCAAGGGCAAGCACTATTTATGTGAATAGTGGCTGCCATAGCCCCCCTTGCCATGGCAAAAGGCAAATGGGTGGAGTTTGTAATACCCCGACTCCAAATTTATCTCTATGTTTTAATTAATTTGAGTGGAATTACGAATTTACCCTCGGGATAGGGGTAATTTGGTCATTTTTATTCGGAAGGAATTTGGAAATTCTGACTATACTGTTGCGTAGAGCACGGCGAGATGCGTCCGTAAAGACATAGTGAGCTTAAATCAGCTGTAAGGAAGAAGTTACGAGCAAAACATCACTAGTGGCAAAATCGTAAATATTTTGAAATAGGTTTTTGGTTAAAAGACAGAAAAGCCCTCAGCTCTCTCTCTCTCTCTCTCTCTCTCTCTCTCTCACTCATTTGGTTCGCGATAGTCATCACACCGCCACGTTTTGGCCGGTCGTTCGCTCATCCGGCCACCAAAGTCGACGGGCGGTACCAAAATGGCCGCCATCCTCTTCCTACCCCCAGGTCCCTCGCCACCATCGTGATTTTGCGAAAAACGAGGAGAAAAGCTCCGATTTTTACGAAACTTGGCTTCGTTCTCCGTTGTCCGCCAACCATTCCGGCAAGTGAGGTATGGTTTCTCACATATTTTCCGAGCTCTAACTTCTTGTTGGGTAGGAATTGATCAATTTGTAGCGTAGGCAATTCGATTCTGAATTGGGTTTCAAATTTCGATTGGAGATTTCGGCCACTTCCGGTCAGTTTTTGGGGTATGCCCAAGAACAAAAGTGACTCCAAATAGAGTGTTTTACCTAGGGTAGGAGTCTTGAGCCGTGATTATGGGTTTTTCCGCGATGGGTTATCGCTTTGGACACCCACGCGCTGCCGGCGCGTGTGGCAGCGTGGGCACTGTAGAAAAGGGCTTTAGGTCCCGATTTGGTCTCCTAGTTTTCATGAGCGCGTGGGTTCTTTGGATTCAATCGGTTGAAGTTTGAACCCGAGCGGATTACGCATATTGTCGGTTATCCGGGTTCGATAGGTTCGGACTATTGGATTAATTCCAATTTAATATATATTGATCTGAGCATTCCTAGGATCGTGTAGGATTCGACGGATTGTAAAACGGAGTCCCGGATACTCCGAAAATGCCAACCATAGGGTTAAGTTTATAGTAACTGTCCGATCGTGCGATTGTGAGCGATCCGACCGTCCGATCTGGACTAAACTTGCAAGACGTGCATCCTAGACCCTGTAGAACCTATCGGAACTTTCGGATCGGAATTTGGAGGTTGTGGGCCCCGTGGGCCTGTTTGACCCTAGGTTGACCGTGAGACTTCCGAGATAGTCTTACCTTTCTTTGAGGGTTATAATGACCTTAGTGACGGGTCTTGATTGTATGTTGGTTATATGGGATTAGGATATTTGTTACGGTTCAGAATTTGGGGATTTTTAGGATTCTATTCCAGGGTTGAGGTTTATGAAATAGAGGTTTATATTTATATATAATCATGTGTGTATACAAAGGTATGAAAGTGTTTAGATGCCAGTTTGAAGTGTTATACGCACTACCCTATGTACCTCTCCGGATTTTGATTACACTGTAAGTACCGTCCTCTGATTGTGTTAAGGCCTTTAAATCCGTGCGAGGTGGTGAGAATGTAGCCAGGCCCAAAGCGAATAGTTAGATGGTTGGTGAGAATATAGCCAGGGCCCAAAGCGAGCGGTGAGGTATGCTTGTGAGGTCGCGTGTCGTAAGAGTAGCCGGCGTGTTGACAGACCTCATATGAGGCGGGTGTGTCCCGTATATGAGGGTGATATTGTGATTGTGTTGAAGTCGCACGTGTCGTAGGAGTAGCCAGCGTGTATGAGGCTGATATTGTGATTGTGTTGAGGTCGCACGTGTTGTAGGAGTAGCCGTGTTGACCCCATACGAGGCCGGGTGCGTCCCATCGTATGAGGGTGATATTGTGATTGTGTTGAGGTCGCACTTGTCGTAGGAGTAGCCAGCGTGTTGATGACCACATCTGAGGCCGGGTGCGTCCGTCGTATGAGGTGATATTGTGATTGTGTTGAGGTCGCACTTTGTCGTAGGAGTAGCTGGTGAGTAGCCGGTGTGTTGAGACCTCATACGAGGCCGGGTGCATCCCGTCATATGAGGGGTGATATTGTGATTGTGTTGAGGTCGCACGTGTCGTAGGAGTAGCCGGCGTGTTGACAGATCCCATACGAGGCCGGGTCGTCCCGTCATATGAGGGGTAATATTGTGATTGTGTTGAGGTCGCACGTGTCGCAGGAGTAGTCGGCGTGTTGAGAGACCCCATACAAGGCCAGGTGTGTTCCGTCGTATGAGGGGTGATATTGTTATTGTGTTGAGGTCGCACGTGTCGTAGGAGTAGCTGGCGTGTTGACCTCATACGAGGCCGGGTGCGTCCCGTCGTATGAGGGGTGATATTGTGATCGTGTTTGGTGAGTTGTGATGGATAAATCCTAGAATGTATGAATTTGTATGGCTGTAATGGTTTGTTTGTTATTGGAGCCAGGATTGATGTGAAAGAACTACGTGTGGCTTGATCCCTTAGTAGGGTACGTAGATAGCCTGAAGTTACTAGGTGCAGCCACAGATTAGACTCCACTTATCTGGTTTTATTGAGTATGATACGGACTTGGTAGTTGGTCCTACTATTTTAGTGAGAATGAGATGCGTTTGTGTTATGAGGTTGGGCCTCGTATGTTAAATTGGTTGGGAAAACTAAATAATATAAATTACTTTTGGCTTGCGTAAGTGCATTGGATTATATTATTTGGCGTAAGAAATGTGTTGGTAATTTGTTTTGAAGTATCTGAAGGCTGGAGGCCATTTAGCTGAATTGCATGTTGTTATCTTGTGCATGCTGCCGGTTGGATTATAAAAATATATTTTATGCAGGTGGAAAATTTTGGGGAAATGTTCAATTTACAGGAGAGACTTTGCAAACTTCAGAAAGTCTCGTGCCCTTAATCCTCTTTGTAAAAGAGGACATAGTTTTGAGGAGTGAACCCGTCATGGGTGTGATGCGAGGTCTCCGCAGGATTCGTCTTGGGTTCTGTGAAATTCGGGCGGGTCTGTCAGAGTTGCTTTAATGCGGAGATTTTGTGCGGAGGTTATTTACGGGGCTACTCACTGTCCCGTTAGATTGATCAAATGGCTAACATTAGTATCCTCTTTATGCTACAACCGGGTTAAAATATCCCATCACAAAAATTACAACCCGAAACGTCTCTCTCTCATCTCTCCCCTTTTGCAAGGTCAACACTGATGGTTGTCGGAGTAGAAATACTAGAATTGTTGGTGCTGGTGATTTATTATGCAGCTAGTGCTTGGCTTAAGGAATTTTATGTGAAAACCTAACAGTCACCACCGATCCCCATCCTCTTCTTTCGGCGAAAACCCAACAGTCACAACCATCACACTCAAACCCAACCCACCACAACCTACTCCATATCCAAATTTAGGTTGGGGGGGGGGGAGAGATTTCATGTTTTTCTTGGTTTAATGTCATAGTTCGCATTTTGATTTTGATTTGGGGTTACTCTGTTTCTGTGTTCATCAAAATTTTGTGCAGTTGGGCTCTATTTGTTATATATATAAGGGTTGGGTTGGGGATCGATGGGGTGGGTTCGTTAGTTTTTTTTTTTCCGGTTGGCTAGTGTTGGGGCTAGAAAAAGGGAGAGAGAGTCGCGCTGCTATATTATTTATTTAAAAGAATTTTAAAAAGGGCACAAGGATAGCCGCACGGCTATACTAATTATTAAAAACAAAACAAAAAGAGACCATAGTATGGCTGTGCAGCTATACTATTTATTGGAAAAAACTTTTTATAAAAGTGGCCAGCTCGACTATATTATTTATTTATTTTTTTAAAAAGGACCCAAATATAGTTGTGCGGCTATACTATTTATTTTAAAAAATAAATAATAAAAAGGAACCTAAGTATAGCTGTAACATCCTACATTGACCAACGGAGAGGGGATGATGTACCTTATATGTACATGCCCACCTTCATCTAGCACAAGGCCTTTTGGGAGCTCACTAGCTTTGGATTCATCGGAACTCCGAAGTTAAGCGAGTTGGGATTAGAGTAATCCTAGGATGGGTGATCCACTGAGAAGTTGCTCGTGAGTTCCCATAACAAAATCGTGAGGCAGAGAATGGGGCCCAAAACGAACAATATTGTGTTACGGCAGAGCCGATCCGAGATGTGACAATTTGGTATCAGAGCCATTCTGTCGTGTAGTGCGAGTGTGCCGATGAGGACATCGGGCCCCTAAGAGGGATGGATCGTAACATCCCACATCGACCAACGGAAATAGAGTGATGTACCTTATATGTACATGCCCACCTCCATCTAGCACAAAGCCTTTTGGGAGCTCACTGGCTTCAGATTCATTGAAACTCCGAGTTAAGCGAGTTGGGGCTAGAGCAATCCATGATGGGTGATCCACTGGGAAGTTGCTCGTGAATTCCTAGAAACAAAACCGTGAGGGCAGAGAAGGGGGCCCAAAGCGGAAAATATCGTGCTACTGGCGGAGCCGATCCTGGTGTGACAATAGCTGCGCGGTTATAATGGAAAAAATAAACGTAACGCTCATGTTCTTCACTACCCAGATGCAATGCTCCATTGCTCTCACTGTACGCAACAATGAGTACATGTACAATTCTAAAATCACTGCTAGCACAAGACCCAACTTGCATCTCATTTTATGCACCAATTTTTCTGTTGTTGACTAGTCATAACTTGTTGAAACTAGGCCAACAAGTCCACACCCATATGGCTCTGCGTAGGCTCAAACCTAATGCATTCCTTAGGGCAAAGATGGTTGCAATGTATGCAAGCTCAGATGATACATTGCAACCAGAGTTCTAGAGCCCCACCACACAAAATTTTGATGAACACAGAAACAAAGTACCCCAAAATCAAAATCAAAATGTGAACTATGAACATTAAACCAAGAAAAACATGAAATCTCTCTCTCTCTCTCTCTCTCTCTCTCTCTCTCAAAATCTTGATATCTCTCTCTCTCTCTCTCTCTCTCTCTCTATGGAGTAAGTCTCTCTCTCTCTCTCTCTCTCAAAATTTGGATATGGAGTAGGTTGTGGTAGGTTGGGTTTAAGTGCGATGGTTGTGACTGTTGGATTTTCATCGGAAGAATAGGAGGAGGGATGGGTGGTGACTGTTGGGTTTTCACAAAAAATCCCTTAAGCCAAGCCCCAACTGCGTAATAAACCACTAGCACCAATAATTCCAGTATTTCTACTCCGACAACCATCAATGTTGACCTTGTAAAAGGGGAGAGATGAGAGAGAAGTTGTTCTTTTTTTTTTCCTGAATGAGAGAGAAGTTCCGGTTGTAGTTTTTGTGATGGGTATTTTTAACCTGGTTGTAACAAAACTACAATTTAAAAACTAAATTGTTCATTTTAATTGGACAGTTGTTAACATCCCGCAAATAAGCCCCACATATTAACCTCCTCATTCTAGCAGGTCCCAAGACCAAAACGGTGATAACAGCTAAAAAGATTTTATTTAGAAGAAATTGAAGAAGATGAATCAATATCAATGTTTCAGGTGAGAAAGCCAAAACTTGATTGATGGTCAATTGTTACTCTTTCACTTCCTTAGATTCACCAGATTTTCTCGTTGCATGGGATGTGTAGGTGAGAAACTTACTTACATCAAATTAATCTAACAGTTGTGTCTATAATACTCATCACGTGATCTAACTTTATTGTACGATGAAGTTATACTTTCATGTAACATTAATACACGTCAAGCCACTTATTTTTTTGAATTGCCTATCTTATTACAAAACATAATTATTTATGAGATTTGACAAAGATGACCCAGGACAAATAAACACCTCAACATAGTGTGACATGAATAGACATGACAAAAAAACATAACCACAAGCACAATGGATTAATGTATGTAGCCTTGCTCTTTTCTCTCTTTAATGGATCATTCCATAGCGTGTAAAGATTAATTATAAAATTAAATCAAAATTTTCATCCTTTAGAGTGCAGGATTTTAATAGGATTTAAATATTGATTTATGTATTTATTCATGTATATGTATGTTAAATTCAGATAGATGGGTCAACGGCCCACTACTAGCAACACCGATATTGTCCCTAACTTAATCACCTACAAAGCCCAGTAGGTGTGGGTTTTATCACAAAAGGCCTCGGTATTATTAGTAGCAGAACCATTCATTATATTTTGTATTTTATTTTGTCAAGTTTCCGATGTGAGACTTATATTCTTCAATATGCTCCCTCACGTGGAACCACCACATAGTGGGTCACACGTAGAGCCAAGTCCACATCGGAATCAATAATTCAAGCCCAACACGTGAGCACCACATATTTGGTAAAAGGTAAGGTAGACATTCAAGTCCAACATGTGAACATCATATAAGGGTAGAGGTTTCAGGGCCAGTCAATCAACCCGCTCTGATACCATGTTAAATTCAGAGAGACAAGCCAATGGCCCACTACTTGCAACACCGATATTGTCCCCAACTTAACTACCTACGAAGCCTAGTAGGTGTGGGGTTTTCGCACAAAAGTCCTCCATATTATTAGTAGTAGAATCATTCATTATATTTTGTATTTTATTTAGTCAAGTTTTCGCTGTGGAACTTATATTCTTCAACATGGAGTATATTGAAACAAATGTGTACATGAACTGAAGTGCTTGAAAAAATGAAGAGTCATAGATGGATGTATAGCTTGCTTGTAGGCATTAAGATAAAGTGAAGAAATAAAAAATAAGAAATTGATACATAGTTGTTTTTCATTCCCTCTCCAATCCGAGAGGCTAAAAATGTCCTTCAACCCGTGTATTTGTTGGGGTCTAAATACCAATCCAAGCAATAAGTTGGGCTAAATAGCGCCTGGTATTTTGCCTGATCTGGAAATCAATGAGGCCCAAAGTAGAAGCCAACTTGCAGCACGTGAAGAATAATGTGCAGGCGGGGCCCTGGCGACATTAGTATGTCAGCCACTTGGCCTTTTCGCAACCACGTGGCACGCTAACAGCACTTGTCCCTTGGAGATCGATGGCTCTCTTTGAATCTGACTTTTTTTTTTTCAAACCCAACGGTACTTAGATTAGATCAATGGTTGTGATGCAAAGTTAGGTAATTCAATGGTTAAAAAGGATATGGTTGATATTTAAATCCAATGGTTAAAATAACTTCTTAAAATTTATCTAAATTAGGGTTTAGGATCCATTATCTTAATTTTCTTTTAATTTTAATTTTTTTAATATGAAAAAGTGTGAATTTACCATATTATTCTTATTTAATTAATAATTTCAATTCTTAATGTTTGCATTAATCAATGTCATTTTTTGGTATTTTGAATGTTTTATAATTATCTGCCTTGTGCTATATATATATATATATATATATAGATTATATCCAACCCAAAATTCTATATATACCCACTCATTTATCCCATCCATTTATGTTTAAGTGAAATAAAATTAGTTTTGTGGAATTTCAAAAAATTTAGGGCAAAATGTTCATAAAAATAAATCAAAATGTAATAAATAAAAATTAACTACAAAAAATAAATAGAGTTAAACCATTTTTTTTATAAATCTAATGAAGATGCGGAGTCAAAATTTGAGTTGTTGAGGGGAAAAAACTGTTGATTACGTGTAATACATGAATAGTTGTATTTTAAAGGGTAAAAATTTGAGTTTAGTCCTTTTAACCCAAACTCATTTAACTTCATAGTTATATGATGAAATTCGGTGCATATGAGCGATCGAATCCCTCACCTGCAAAATGAACGTCAAAAAGGCAAAGAAATCTGGTTTATGATTTAAAGAGTCCTTGTAACTTGTAGTAGCTAATTCAGAGCACAGAAAAGTTCTATAAATGGAGATGACCCTCATAAAGAAAAGCCAGCTTTCTTTTGGGTTCAGAACAATTTAACTAGGGCCTGTCACTGCCTCTGTCTCCCTTAAATGCTACAACTACCCTCTGTCCCGCTTAATAAAAAAATGAATTTTGATCAACGATCACACCAATGATGTAAACTCAAAACTAGTTGGGAATTTATAATCACCTTCCTAACATCAGGACCACAAACTTGGGCTTATTGACCTTTGATTAATACAAAACACAGAGTTCAACAACAAATTTTTGGATTAAAAACCCATTAATTATCATTTGCTATATCTGTTTTGTTCTTAATTTGTCATATATATCTAGAGTTGGGAAGTTTAAAACAGATAAAGATTAGGACCTATGAAATGTCTTGGTGCTGCTCCTCTAACTAGAACTGAATTTTAAACCAGGTTACCCAACACAACAACTGACATAATTGAATTGGCCTGCAAACTCATGGCATTTCAGCTTGCTTTTACTTGTAGCCTGTAGGTGTGTTTGCTTCCTCTCATGTTTATTTCCTTGGTTCCTAATTACCTCCTGAGGAAAGCATTGTTAACTTTATAAGTGAAAAAGCTATCGCACTAACATATTATGACTGGCCAAAATAAAAAAAACCAGTGAAATCCCCGTTTCACACAAGTCTTTTTCTGAATTTTCTGTCACATTACTGCAAAAGTCATTGGACATAACCATGCCTACCCTGCATTCTAGGCAGTAGGCTCCTAGTCCTAGAGTACAAATCACCATTACATTTTTCTCACCCACCAAACCACTCTTCTCCACAAGTTCCACAAATTTCTCAGCTCCTCTCATATTGCTTATCTTATGTATTACAATCTCATCTCAAATATCTCCAGCCTTTGCCAGTAGCCACTGACACAAAGTAGCTAAAGAGTAAATGGCATACTTATACACTCCATGGCTCTTGTTCACTCAAATCCTACTGCAAGTAGCAAAGTATGAGGCTAAAGTTCCAGCTATTATTGTGTTTGGAGACTCATCTGTGGACTCAGGAAACAACAACAGGATCTCTACACTTCTGAAGAGTAATTTCAAGCCATATGGGCGTGACTTTGCTGGTGGCCAGCCCACAGGAAGGTTCTCGAATGGTCGAGTTCCTCCAGATTTCATCTCTGAGGCTTTTGGGCTCAAACCATCTGTTCCTGCCTACTTGGACCCCAAATATGGGATATCAGATTTTGCCACTGGTGTTTGCTTTGCTTCTGCTGGAACTGGCTATGACACTGCAACTTCTGATGTACTAGTAAGTCACCTGCGCATCAAAAGATATCAGCCTCTTTCTTTATGTTGCATTTATCTGCTATAATGTGAAAGCCCCTTGTCTCAGAATTTGGATTTGTCTCATCATTCACAATAAGGGTTTGCCTTATCTTGCTTTAATCATCGTCTTATTACAATATGAATCATGCATGCAAATACAATGCCCCATGTATTTTCATACTTTGCTTGTCTAAATTTTAGTTAATATTGTTCGCGTTATGTATCTACAATGTTATGTTATTAGACTATCAATTTGGACAATTTCGCCTGATCAATGCTTCAAATTTGAATATGTGGTTAAAAAAAATTCTCATAAAAACTAACTTGGTGTACAATGCAGAATGTGATACCTCTGTGGAAAGAAGTGGAGTACTATAAGGAGTACCAGAACAAATTGAGAGCCTATCTTGGCAAGGCCAAGGCAAAGAAAATTTTGACAGAGGCTTTATATTTGATAAGCTTAGGAACAAATGACTTCCTGGAAAACTACTACACAATACCCACCCGGCAAATGGAATTCACAGTCCAACAGTATGAGGATTTCCTTATTGGACTTTCTGAAAATTTCATCAGGGAAATCTACAGTCTTGGGGTCAGAAAAATATCTCTAACTGGGCTTCCTCCAATGGGGTGTCTGCCATTAGAGAGAGCCAGAAATTTCATGGCTAATCATGATTGTGTGCAGGAACATAACAATGTGGCTGTGGAATTTAATGGGAAGTTGAGCAATATGGTGGCAAAGCTGAATCAAGAGCTTCCAGGCCTTAGAATTCTGTTTACAGACAAAATATATCAGCTGTTCTATCAAATCATTAAAAGGCCTTCCTCATATGGTAAGTTAATACTTAGCTGTCAACTATTGATCTTTAGATACATGCTTATAGAACTGTAATGATGCAATAGCCATATATTGACAAAATATATACATCATTATGCCATGACAGCATCTTTTCTATTTTGGCAAAGTTCCAAAAAGAGCACAGTCATTGGTAGTCTTGTACACTTTCTCTCTGGGGAAAAATCAGATCTTTGGTTTGGAAATTATGGTTACATACATGCCACACATAATCATATCATTAGTATTATATCAGACTCTGCTAATTAAACTTTGAGTTGTATAGTTTAGACACCTAACAGCAGAAAATATTCAACTTTGACTAGTAGCAGATGTGTTCTCATTCTGTTGAGTGTCTTATGAATGAGAAAAACTTATTTGCAACGGGGATAGCATTGTTTTGCTATCCGCCAATAATGCTATGCCACGTGGAAGTGTTATCACGCGTATCATATCGTTATTGGCCGGGAATAGCAATAGTTATTTAGTAATATCGGAGGTAAAACTATATAATAGGAGTTTGAAAAACCAGGGGGATCATAGACCTTTGCCCATTTGACTGACAGAAGGAAAACTTATACAAGATTAACCAGATTTAGCAGTCACTATGATTAATTACATAAAGGGTACACCTACTGGCTAGTTAATTAGGGGCCCGTTGGTGAAATCATATTGATGAAGCGGACAAGAAAGTGGTTGAAAAAGTTGGTGGGAAACTTTAATGGGAGTTTAATATAAGCATGCAGGCAATTAACCAAGTTTGGTTTGGCACACACATGACTTCTGTTTTTGTTGCAGCTAACAGAATCATTGTGCCATTTTAGCACCTGAGTTTTTCTAGAACTAGCTGAAGCTAATCACTGATAGCTATGAACAACCAAGCAATTTGGTAGCTCTTACCTTTCTTAATTATGATTTACTTTGATTTTGAGCATCATTTTGTCTCTGTTTTCTTTTTGTTAGAAGATAGAGAACGCACAAATGGCTCTTGAAATTTATTTATTTAAAAGGGCCTAAAATTGGTTTAATTATGATAAATTTTTATTTTTTTTGTGATTGGTTGACAGGATTTGAGGTTGCTGAGGTGGCATGCTGTGCTACTGGGACATTCGAAATGAGCTACCTCTGCAATGAGAATAACCCATATACATGCAAAGATGCAAATAAGTACGTATTCTGGGATGCCTTCCATCCTACGGACAAAACAAACAAGATTCTTGCAGCCTCTTTGATTGGCATTCTTCGAGAAACCTTCAAGTGATTTTGTATATATTCTTTGTCTCTCTGAAGAAAAATGCTTTCTTCTTTGGCAGGTAAAAAAAAAAAGGTAGTGTGTGGGGTTCTGTTGGTTGTTTTGCATTCTATGTTAGATCATCTACGTGTGTAAACATCATGATTATTGTTTCTCCTCAACTATTTGTTCCTCACAGATCGATTGATGATCTGAATTTGTATTAAATTGGGTTTGAAATGTTAATGTATGATCTGATATTTCTTATGATATAGATTCCAGTGCACAATGTAATGGCTAATGGCATAGGTTGGAGCCAATGAAGGCAACTAATGGAAAATGCATAGAAGGGGAGCTCAGGATAGAGTGGGGAAAGGTAGTGAGCTTGGATGTATTCGGGATTCTCTATTAAGAACGGAAGTAGTGATAACGATCCAAAATTTGGCTTACCATGGCCATGTGTAATGAACGTCTACGTATTCCTTCTTTATTTATGTACCCTACTGCAACTTTTGTTCCATCCTGTGGGAATTGGAGGTTAAGGTCCTGAAATCCCCAACAGTACCGCAACCACAAGCCACTGTTTTACGTTTTTTGTGGTTTTATTTAAGAGGGAGCTTGTTCTTTTTTGTCTAGCTAGGATCCATGTAAAAGGTTGATCACTAGGAGTTTTAATGCTGTTTATACCTAAAAAATTCCCTCTTGAACCCACAAGGGGAAATGACATAAAAAGGGCCCATTGAGCCAAGATTTTGGGCCTAGAAGCTAAAGTATCCAAGCCCAAAGTAAAAAGACGAGGTTCAGACCTAGGAGGCCCATGACCGTGAAAACAATGAACTCGGCCTAGGTCTAAACTCAGGCCCAAAGTTAAAATTGACTGAAGGTCCACTCGACCCAAAACTCATGCACCGAAATTTCAGCCCAAGCATTAAGGAGACGGCCCAATTCTAAGACCTAACCCAAACCGTCAGACATGAGAGAGAGACTTGACGAAAGTCAAAGCTCAACATTTGCTCCTCGGCCTAGAGGGTCTCAGCCGAGTAAAAAGCACGAGCGTCGACTGAGGCAAGGATTTCACGTGTACTTCCTTGAGAAGAGCGCCACGTAGTAGAGCAAAATGAGCTACTCAAAGATTGAAACCCTTGGAACTTGGAGAGAACGAATAATCAGAAAAAGTACCATGGGATCAGTGATCGAGGCACGATGTGACAGTAAAAGGGCGGCTCACGCAAAAGGTTTGGGTGGTGGCTGCAAGTCTCGGCGTCTCCTGAAGCAGCAAATTTTGCCTATAAATAATTGAACAATTTTCATTTTCGAACACCTAATAACTATGAAGCTTGTTCGAAGTTATCGAGCACTATCATTGTAATCATCCATTTAATATATCAACAAATAGCTCTGTTCATCAGAACTTTTGTTTAAGCACCACCCGATCCATTTCTCTTTCATTTTCTTTGTTTCATTTTGATTCAAAGAGGACTTGAGAGATCATTTGGCAGCCGTGCATGGCAATCTCAAGCACCCAACACGACGCAACACAAGTAGCCTTGTTACCAAGGCTAAGGACCCAACGGTCGCAAAATCGTTCTTAACTCAGCCCAAATCATTTGACGAAGTCAGATCCAAGGCACACACTATCATATCACTCTCTTCACTCTCACAGCCGTTACAGTTGGCACGCAACACATAGCACTAACACCAAAGAAGGACGACTTTGTTTTCAAATATGCTCGGCCCTTTGATTATTCCATTCAAAGTAATCGTCCTAGTTAACCGAAAAGATTTTGAGGTCAACAAATATAATTTTGTGGGGCATTGGTCCCCAAACCAATGTCATAAAAGTAAGCTGCCTTATTTTTTGGAGTATGAAAGCTACATAAAAGATCAATTGAAATCAAATATAGCTTTCTTTTCTTTTCCTTTTCTTTTGTGATCAACAAAAGAATTATCCTGATGAGCAGTATAAACTAACATAACATACAAACTTCTAATTTTCAATCCCAGACATCATTACATATCAAATCTGTATGGCCAAAACTAAACTAGATAGATAATAATGGAACTAGAAGTTGAGGCTTTAGGGGACACTACAAAAACAAGTGGCAACAATCACCATATATAATGGTGACTGTTGTGGAGGGTGACTAAAGACTTTAGTCACCAAAAAAAGCAAAAAGGGTGACTAAAAGCCTTTTTAGTCATCAAAATTTTTAGTCACCAAAAAGTCAAAAAATGTGACTAATACCTTTTGTCACGGTTACAAATGTCACCAAATAATGATAACTGTTGCCACTTTTTTTATTAGTGGGACAATACAGCTAATTTTCCAAAGACATGAAAATGAGGCAGGTATTTAATCACAAAGCTTAGCACCTCCAATTCTGTTGGAAGAGCTTTAAAAACCCAAGTCAAGTTTGAAAGGAACTGGACATATTCGTGGGCGGTTTGCATTGGCAACCACACACATGATCTGTTTACATTAACTCACACAGCTCTCCTCTGCCTCACTTTCCACATTTGACTGCATTTTTCGGTGTAGTAGTTGTGATGGGAAGGCCAATGCGGTCTTATTTGCTCTCAAATCTCTAGCTTAAAAGTTGAGGGCCATATCTAATATGATCTTTCGTGCATGTGAAACTATCCAATCAACATAATATATGAAAGATTTGAACGCCAATGGAGTGATTTTTGGTTTATGAGTTTCAATAATTTGCCACTGAATGTGGACCTTATGCCTTTGCAGAGTTTAATTTTGTTCGTACAGGTAGGTGTGTATTTTCCAACGTTTTTCTTTTACATAAATATTGATAGTTTATACAAAATTCATATATATACACGGGAATAAAAATGTTAATCCTTACAACATTCATTGGTACAACAATATTGGTCCTCCTGTGCAACCTGTGCAACTGGCTCATGAGTTTGGTTTCTTTTTCTTCTCTTTTTTTTCCATTAACCGGAAGGGGGAGGTCGGGGCGTATGTGTGGGGAGAAGTTGAACTCAAATCTCTTCCAACATCAGAAAAATAAATATCATGCTTATGGCCAAAATTATGTCACTATTATCTTTCTCAAATGGCTCTAAATTGTTAACTATATGATTTTTAAGATAACACGATCTTTAACCGGTCCGAAAATATAAGCAAATGAGTGAGTTGTTTAATTTCTCTATACAAGTACTTTAATTCGTACAGTGCAGCCAGGGCCTTCTGCCAGGTTGAATAAATTAGTTTGACATATTCTATCTCCCGAAATATCACCTCTACAATTAATTATTAATTGTTCCATGGTAATGCAATGGACCAATAAATGATACATACATCCCTTGCCAAGCAAATATTTTTTTCTTCTGTGTGAAAAGCCAACCTCAGCAATCTTCTGGACCAACCTCAGTAAAGTACTACATCAACTTAAACTCCCAACGACTACTCTCTACCCCTATGCCTTTTAATTCAAACCTTCGTATTTATGTTCCAACCAATATTATTTATACATGACAAGTCCCCCTCCTCAACCCATGTCCAGGGTTGCTCTGTTCCCCAAAAATAATTAACAAGCAAAACAGCTGAAACATGGGAAACTTGCACATTTCATGGCTTCTTCTAGCTCAATGCCTGTTGCTAGTCACCAGAATTAGTGCCAAGGTCCCTGCAGTCGTCGTGTTCGGGGACTCCTCGGTGGATGCCGGGAACAACAACCAGATTCCCACAATTCTCAGAAGCAATTTTGAGCCTTATGGCCGAGACTTTTCCGGTGGCAAGCCAACTGGGAGGTTCTCCAATGGCAGAGTGCCTACAGATTTCATCTCCCAGGCTCTTGGACTCAAACCAGTCGTACCTGCCTACTTGGATCCTTCCTATAACATATCAGATTTTGCCACTGGTGTCACCTTTGCTTCTGCTGGGACTGGCTATGATACTGCAACTTCAGATGTGCTGGTAAGTACCAAATATTTAGTATAAAGCGCTTCTCTATCTCACACACATATAATCTCAAATATGAGTTACGTCAGTTAGCCAGTTAGTCAGGGCAGTAAGTCCACTTTCTTACACCCAAGTTCAAATCCCCTTTCCTATAAATTAGATTAATTTAAAGTAGATTACCGCTTGTATAAAAAAAAATAATAATTAAAAAAACCAAACCAAATGGGCTGCCAATTTACAGTATTTGTTACATTCTCGATATTTTCACAATATTTTGTGGATACTCTGCAAACAGTTGGTCAATTCTTAGTAATTAATATCACCTAAATATCCACAATGGTGTACTGTAGATTGATACTCGATGCTAGCCAAACCAAGTGTCTGTTCAATTTTTCAAATTTTTAGAAAATCCCGGTTCATCATTTGCAGTCTGTGATACCACTATGGAAGCAACTGGAGTACTACAAGGAATATCAGAACAAACTAAGACTTTATCTTGGAGGAATAAAGGCAAACGAAATAATCAATGGAGCTTTGCACACTATGAGCTTAGGCACCAATGACTTCCTGGAAAACTACTACACATACCCCGGCCGGTCATCCCAATACTCTATCCAACAATACCAAGATTTTCTCATTGGAATTGCAGGAAATTTCATCAAGCAACTCTACCATCTCGGAGCCCGTAAAATCTCCCTCGGAGGTCTGCCTCCGATGGGGTGCTTGCCATTGGAGAGAACCACAAACGTCATGGGTGGAAATGACTGCATTGCAGATTACAACAATGTGGCTCTGGAGTTCAATGGCAAGTTGAAGGGCTTGACCACAAACCTGAGCAAAGAGCTTCCTGGGATCAAACTGGTGTTTTCAAACCCATATTACATTTTCCTGCATATGATAAGAAGACCTTCTTTCTATGGTAAGTCAGTGAGTTATATTTATTTTTTATTTTTTTAGATGAGCCAATGAGTTATATTAAGTCTGTGATCTGCAGCAAATGTTTGACCCAACTACTACACAAAAACTTCAGAGCACCATATTTCTCACTTTAGCATTTAAGTAGTCACATTCTTTGGGTGGTGGTTATCATGTGATTTTTCTTTACAGTTTTTACTTCTACTTTCTTCTCCCCGGTTTAAACTGGAGAATTCGTATACGTATTAAATTGTGATTTGTCTGATTAAATTCTCGTGTGACTGACAGGATTTGAGGTGACATCAGTGGCATGCTGTGCCACAGGGACGTTTGAAATGGGGTACGCATGCAATCGAAACAACCTGTTCACCTGCACGGATGCGAGCAAATATATATTCTGGGATTCATTTCATCCAACAGAGAAAGCGAATCATATAATCTCTGATTATGTGATGAATCATGTACTGGCCCAGTTTCGTTGATTCTCTTCAATTTCAAGACCAATGTATGTGTCCTATGTTTTAGTCTCATTATATATAGGACAGTAAGACATTAAGCATGATGTTGACACTCGGCAGAAAAATGGCATAAAGCCTGTGAACCTATGATCAAATTGGTGCCTGGGATGTCAATACGTACTTGTACCCATTTCGTAGTAACCCTCAGTTTTAATGATTTATATATATATATATATATATGTTTTTTTTCCCCCAAATTTTTTTGCCCTACATGCAACAGCAGCAACACGCTACGTGGAAGTACATTGTGGCAGGGTTGGCTATGAATTTAAGTAATTTGAATTAAGGGCTCTAGTATAAGTACTGTAATTTGAAGGGCTGGGACCTACCACACTTGGTGTCGCATAATAAGGCAAGCTATTTAGGACACTCGCTCTATTTCATTGATCCCTCGTTATTTTCTTGATATTTCTTTGAAGGATTAACTACACTTTAGTCTCTGGAAGTTTAGTGTCAGTATCGAAATGGGCCCCAAGGTTTCATTTTAATCAATTTCGTACCCAACATTTGAAATATTACCAATTTACACCATTATTACATTGACCGTCAAAGTCATACGTTAACTGCTGACGTGATCGTGAGACCCACCTCATAACCAAACAGTAGTTAGAAAGAGACAAGACGAAGGGCAATTTTGAAAAAATAATAATAATAAACTCTTTAAAAATATTATTAAATTAGATTTTTAAAAACAAATGAAAAAAATATATATTCCCCACTATCTCTCTCTCTCTCTCCCTCGCTATCTCTACCCAGAACTTGAAAACCCTACCCAAATCTCCGACCACCTCCCTACCCACATCTCCGACCACCTCCCCACCCAATCATCATTGAAGCCATACAAACCCCACCCACATATCTGCCCATCCCTGATTCACTATCTCATTCTCCCCCCTTCTTAAGCACTCAATGAAACATGATACAAACTCTATACACCCTAGCCACAACTAACTCATCTTCATACCGACATATGCAAGCCCTTAGAATAGAGAGAAAAAATGATAAGCTCTGACTCCCAATGCTCTTAGTATCCTTTTCAACATCATACCCACACTGACCTGCAAAAACAAACTTTCAGGTTATGCAACAGCATACAACATATTCTATTCCCGCAGCCGCCACAACCCTCTTCAGCTTACCCCTAAAACCCTTCTCTTTCACCAAATTCTGAATATAGCCTGACTCGAACCCTTTTGACGAACCCAAACCCGAGCTCGAGCCCCAACTTAAACCCGCATCCAATCCAAAAATGCCACTTGTTGTGGAACTTTTGAACGGCTCTTCGAACTTTCAGCCACAGCTCACCCCAAAATCTATGCGGCTTTGTTCGGGTCACCATTGATTTCTCGATACGCAGAAACGACGTTATCGAGTGAAACCGAGGAGAATACCTCTATAAGTGCTCGGATCACCTTCTGGCCTTTGTCTTCTTTGGCGACTGGCTTCAGATCTACCGAGCTCTTCTTCTTCCTTCTCCTCTTCGTGTGCTTCATCACTGCATATATAGCTAGGGTTTGATGTAACCAAGAGAATCGAAAATGATAATTATAATGATGAATAAAACCCTAGCGTGAGAATAGAATATGATTAGGGATAATTTTGTTTCCGAGAGTATTAGGGTTTCTGAGAGAGGTCAGTGCACCGGGGGAGGATCATATCAAAAACCTTAAATTAGAGAGGTAGAGATGAGGCACAAATGGAGAATTAGATAAGGGAGCTTGGCTAATTTGGGGATTTCTGAAAATAACATGAGGAGAAGGGGAGAGAATGAGATAGTGAGTCGGGGAGGGGCGGATATGTGGGTGGGGTTTGTATGGCTTCAATGGTGGTTGGGTGGGGAGGTGGTCGGAGATGGGTCGAAGATGTGAGTTGGGTTTTCAAGTTATGGGTAGAGAGAGGGAGGGAGATAGGAGGAGAGAAAGTGGGGAATTTTTTTTTTCTATTTTTTAAAATCTAATTTAATAATATTTTTAAAGAGTTTTTTATTATATTTTTTTTTTCTGAAATTGCCCTTTGTCTCGTCTCTTTCTAACTATTGTTTGGTTATGAGATGGGTCCCACGACTGCCACGTCAGCAATTAACGTCTGACTTTGACGGTCAATGTAACTGGTGTAAATTGGTAATATTTCGAAATGTTATATACAAAATTTATTAAAATGAAACTTTAGGGCCCATTTCGATACTGACACTAAACCTCCATGAATTAAAGTGTAGTTAATCCTTCTTTGAAATAAGAGTAACGTGCTTGATGAAATGCCTAGAAAAATTGACGTGGCCATATGGTAATATATGTTTCTGCCCCCACAAAGAAAAATCCACAGATCCCCTATTTGTTGAGGGAATTTTGGAATATAAGTTTAATATACAAGTTAAATAATGCCTAGACAAGCTCAGTGATCATATTCATCAACTGCTGCTCCATAGGTCCCACGGCTACTTAGCATTCTGACATCATCACAAATTCACAATGCTTCTTGCAACTGTCTTACTCTTCCCAAGAATCAAGGGTTGTGATTCATCTCCATTCAAAATAGAAGTCCCCGATTCATTGACCTTTATAAACTGAAAAAATTAGCTAAAATAAATACATAACCATTAAATGGTTCAAAAAATTCAAAACTAAACACTTACAATGTTATTTTCTTAATCTTATCAGAATTTTTTAAAAAATTAGGTCGATTTGTTTGGAAAAAATAATTAAACTTAACATAAGAAATAATTAACACAAAAAATTAACACACAAGAAAATTTTACATGGAAACGAGTTAATACAAGAAAACCAAATTTACACATTCCCTCATTGAAGCAAAATTATGATTTACATTCGTCGGAAATGTAAACATGATGTAAAAGTGACTTTACACTCCCAAATTTACGTCTCCCCACTGGAGATGCTCTTAGATCATCAAATTGTAAATTTATGTTCCTCCATGGCCTTAGGCTTCGCTTAAAACAGAAAGGTGGGGGAAAGACTATAAAATCAAAATGTTCTACATTATGCGTGATCTCTCCTAGCCATAGCTCTATAATTCCAAATGAACATAAAACGTATCTAAGTACGTACCCCACCTTTGTTTTATTGCTTTTGGATTGGACTTGTCGAATATTATTGACAAGGATATCAATAATGATCACGCCTCACATATGGTTAATTGTAATAATTTAGTATGGTTGAAAATTCCCTATTTTAAAAAGCTTTATCAAATGTTTTTATAAAGAAGAGGGCTCTATTTATTGACTCTTTATTACTTAGCAATGAAGTAACATGACTTGCACATAAATTTTTAGGTGTTATAATTTTTTTTTGGTCTTTGGTTAGGGAGAGGGAGGAGAAGCATTATATTGGATTGTCTCAAGATTATTTCTTACGTGAATCGAACCTGGGTATATTTTGGAGTGGGGGAGAGTTTGACCCACTTTTCCACTGTCACTCCATGTGTAAATTTTTATGCGTTATTAAAAGGGTGTTGTTAAATTAACCCTAAAATTAACTTAGTACAGTCTAACAACACCCAATTAAAATTTGAGTTATGCTACAATCAATCATGTATGTTTGCAAATATAATTTTTAACAGTTCAATTGATCGGGCAAATGAAGAAAATATTTATTTTTCAGATGTCATCCACCTATATTATGATATATAAACAGATTATGCCACGTGAATATATTTTAATACTATACAATAATTTCTCAAAATTATGAAACTAGTATTTCTCCAGATGGGCCCACTTTGAAGCTAGTATTATATTATTTCTCACCGTCAGCTAATACACTTTAGTTACCCCGTTATTATTTCCCACGATACAAGTCGAAAGAAATAGGGTAAAACGTGAAAACACAGCCCAGCCTTCAATGTTGAACGAAATCATTTTATTTTTTCTTTTACCAAAAAAAGCAGAGACTCATTAGCAGAAGAAGAAAGAAAAACCCCATAACATCAACAATCGCCATGAAAAAGCTCTACAACAAGAAAGGCGCAGTCCACCCATCTCCATCGCCAGCCCCCGCAGCCATTCTCACCCTAACCGCAGCCCTCTGCGACGAAGACAAGCAGGTCCTTGCCTACCTCATCTCTCCTGCACCAACAACAACAACAACAACAACAACTCAGGCAGCAACATCTGTGGTATTTTTGGGCATTGGTCCCCAAACCAATTTCATAAAAGTAAGCTGTCAGATTTGTTGGAGTATGAAAGCTACATAAAAGAATTGATATCACATATATCACTTTCTTTTCTTTTCCTTTTATTCTGTGATCAATCCCAGCCATCATTACATATCAAATGTGCATGGCCAAAACTAAACTAGATAGATAATAGTGGAACTAGAAGTTGAGGCTTTCGGGGACAATACAACTAATTTTCCAAAGAGTACATGAAAATGAGGCATGTATTTAATCACAAAACTTAGCACCTCCAATTCTGTTGGGAAGTGCTTTAAAAAGCCAAGTCAAGTTTGAAAGGAACTGGTCATTTTCTTGGGCGGTTGGCAACCACATGATATGTTTTACATTAACTCACACAGCTCTCTTCTGCCTCACTCACTTTCCACATTTGGCTTTTTTTTTCGGTGTAGTAGTTGTGAAGGCCAATGCAGTCTTATTTGCTCTCCAAATCTCTAGCTTAAAAGTTGAGCGCCATATCTAATATGATCTTCATGCATGTGAAACAATCCAATCAACATGATGTATAGGAAAGATTTGAATGCCAAATGGATTGAGTTTTGGTTTATGAGTTTCAATAATTTGCCACTAAACATGGTTTCATGCCTAGTTTAATTTCGTTCGTATAGGTAGGTGTATATTTTTCCAACGTTCGTATAAGTAGGTAGACATAAATAATTCGTTAGTGTATACAAAATCCATACACGTCAATGAAAATGATACAACATTTATTGGTACAACAATATATTTGGTCCTCCAGTGCAACTAGCTTGAGTTTGGATTCCTTTTCTCTTTTCTTTTTTTTTTTCTCATTAACCGGACTGGGGAGGTTGGGATCATGGTGTGGGGAGAAGTCGAACTTGAATCTCTTCCAACATCAATCAGAAAAATAAATATATCATGCTATTGGTCAAAATTAGCACTAATTATCTTTCTTAAATTGTCAACTATAATTTTTAAAACTACGTGATTTTTCATCATCAGTCAGAAAATATAAGTGGGTGAGTGAGTGAGTGGTTTAATTTTTCTCCGAAATTCGTACAGTACAGTGCAGCCGGGGCCTTCTGTTTGACTTGATTGAATAAATTAGTTTGACATAATATTCTATCTGCAGAAATATCACCTCCACAAATAATTTGATATTTTTTATTTCTGGATCCTATATATTTTGTCACCAAATATTAATTGCTCCATAGTAATGCAATGGCATTAATGGTACATCCGTCTCTCGCCAAGCAAATATTTTTTTCTTCTCTCTGTCTAAAAATCTAGAAATCTAGCAATTTAAACTCTCAACAACTTCCCTATACCCCAATGCCTTTTAATTCAAACTTTTGTATTTATGTTCCAACCAATATTATTTATACATGACAAAGCCCCCCTCCTCAATCCATGTCCAAGGTTGTTCTGTTTACACACACGTCTGCGCACAAATAATTAACAAGCAAAACAGCTGAACATGGCAAACTTGCACATTTCATGGCTTCTTCTAGCTCAATGCCTGTTGCTAGTCACCAGAATTACTGCCAAAGTCCCAGCAATCGTCGTGTTCGGGGACTCTTCGGTTGATGCCGGGAACAACAATCAGATTCCCACAATTGCCAGGAGCAACTTTCAGCCTTATGGCCGGGACTTTTCCGGTGGCAAGCCGACTGGGAGGTTCTCCAACGGCAGAGTGCCTACAGATTTCATCTCCCAGGCTCTTGGACTCAGACCATTCATACCTGCCTACTTGGATCCTTCCTATAACATATCAGATTTTGCCATTGGTGTCACCTTTGCTTCTGCTGGGACTGGCTATGATACTGCAACTTCAGATGTGCTGGTAAGTACCAAATATTTAGTATAAAGCTTCTCTGTCTCACACACATTCAAAACTTCATTCCTATAAATTAAATTAATTTAATAATAACTCTTGTATGAAAAATAAAAAATAAAAATAAGATAGCCTTTATCCTTACCTCTTACTCAGCATGTGGTGCTCATATTTGGGCTTGAATATTTATCCTTACCCAATACATGGTGTTCACGTGTTGATCTTGAATGTTTGACTCCAATATGAACTTGGCTTTACACGTAGCCCATTATATGGTAGTCCCACGTGATCGGGTGTGTTGAAGAATATGAGTCCCACGTCGGAAACTTGACTAAATAAAATACAAAATACAATGAATGGTTCTACTACTAATATAAACGAGGCCCTTTGTGGTACAACCTCATACTTACTGGGCTTTGTAAGTAGCTAAGTTGGGGACAATGTCGATGTTACTAGTAATGGGCCGATCACCCATCTTTCTAAAATTTAACAGTAGATTGATATTAGATACTAGCCAATCAGTGTCCATTCCATCAATATCATGTTCAATTTTCCTTTTTTAAAGAAAATCCCAGTTCATCATTTGTCACTGCCTTAATTTGCAGTCTGTGATACCACTATGGAAGCAACTGGAGTACTACAAGGCATACCAGAACAAACTGAGACTTTATCTTGGAGGAAACAAAGCAAACAAAACAATCTATGGAGCTTTGCACATTATGAGCTTAGGCACCAATGACTTCCTGGAAAACTACTACACATACCCCGGCCGGTCATCCCAATACTCTATCCAACAATACCAAGATTTTCTCATTGGAATTGCAGGAAATTTCATCAAGCAACTCTACCATCTCGGAGCCCGTAAAATCTCCCTCGGTGGTCTGCCTCCGATGGGGTGCTTGCCATTGGAGAGAACCACAAACATCATGGGTGGAAATGACTGCATTGCAGATTACAACAATGTGGCTCTGGAGTTCAATGGCAAGTTGAATGGCTTGACCACAAACCTCAACAAAGAGCTTCCTGGTCTCAAACTTGTGTTTTCAAACCCATATTACATTTTCCTGCAGATGATAAGAAGACCTTCTTTGTATGGTAAGCCAGTGACTTGTATTAAGTGTGCTCTGTTTCAAACGTTTGACCCAAGCCCAACCACTACACAAACTGTAGAGCACCATATTTCTCACTTTAGCATTTAAGTATTCAGTCTTTTGGGTGGTGGATATCATGTGATTTTTATTTGTAGTTTTTATTTTTACTTTTTTCCTCCGGTTTAAGCTAGGGAATTTGTAAACGTATTAAATTATGATTTGTCTGATTAAATTCTCGTGTGACTGACAGGATTTGAGGTGACATCAGTGGCTTGCTGTGCCACAGGGATGTATGAAATGGGGTACGCATGCAATCAAAACAACATGTTCACCTGCTCGGATGCAAGCAAATATATATTCTGGGATTCATTTCATCCTACAGAGAAAGCAAACCATATAATCTCTGATTATGTCGTGAAAAACGTACTGGCCCAGTTTCTTTGATTCTCTTTAATTTCAAGACCAATGTATGTGTCCTATGTTTTAGTGTCATCACATATAGTACATTAAGAAATTAAGCCCAATGTTGGTAGAAAAATATGATTTTGGCACTTGGCAGAAAAATGGCATAAAGCCTGTGAACCTTATGATCAAATTGGTGCCTGGGATTTTAGTACTTGTACCCATTTCTTAGTAATCTCGAACTTTTCATTATATAAATTGTTTTTTTTCCCCCACATTTGTATACCCTTCAGGCAACAGCAGGAACATGTTATGTGGAAGAACATGGTGGCAGAGTTGGCTATGAATTTAAGTAATTTTGAATTAAGTACTTGTTATTTGAGGGCCAGAACCTAATTAGGCAACTTGAACTAGGACAGTGCCCACACAAGGGTGGACCACACTTGGTGTCATATAATAAGGCAACTATTTATGACACTCAACTCTATTTTATTGATCACTCGTTATTTAAGGATTTCTTGATATTTATTTACGATAAAAGTAAGGTGTTCGATGAAATGCCTATTGAAAAAAATGAAGTGGCCATATAGTAATATATTTCTTCCCCCACAAAAAAAAAATCCACGGTCTCCTGTTTGTAGACGGAATTTGGAATATAAGTTTCATATTACAAGTTAAATAATGCCAAGACAAACTGAGTGATCATAATCATCAATGATGATTTATTGGTTATGTCTAAATTTGATGATCATCAATGTTCATCCACGGCTTTCTCTTGAAACAGAAAGGTGGGGAAGGACGATAAAATCCAAATGTTCCATATTATGTCGGCCTCTCCTAGCAAGCTCTAGAAAGGTCCAATTGAACATCAAAATTATCCAAGTACGTAACCCCACCTTTGTTTTATTGCTTCTGGACTGGCCGAATATTTTGACAAGGATATCAATAATAATTTATGATATCCCACCGCCATGGTTAATTGTAATAATTTATTTGCTCGAGGTTAGGTCAAAATTCCCTATTTTAGAAAACTTTTTTATTTTTATTTTTAATGAAGACGGTTTTATCGAGGGCTCTTTATTACTTAGCAATGAAGTAACATGACTTGCACATTAAAATTTTAGTTATGCTACAGTGACTTGTGCGTGCTCTCGCGTATAATTTCTAACTGTGAAATTGTTCGGTCAAGATGAAGTGCATATTTTACATGTGAACAGGTAATACAACATGTCCTCTGCCACAGCCAGCACTCTTCCTTGATTTAGTAATTTTCCCTATATTTTCCATGTGATTCCCTAAAGAATTGGTGCAAATTTTGGCCCGCCTACAACATCGATGAACCCATTTGAAAATCACAATTTTTTTTTATTTTAATTAATCAAATCAGAACATTATTACATAAAGACGACCGTAAATGCATTCGTTGATCTCTGATCACCGCACATCAACTGGTAATACCACCTACACCAATGGCGTCAGGAGGCTCCAATGTATGGAACCTAGTTGAAACCGCTGTCATTCATCGCCTGAAAGTTATCGAAAGGATCTTGGCCAGATTTGCCATCTATCATTAGTGACCCTACGAGCTTCTACTCCAGTTGTCAATACCAGCAACAGAACCTCTGATGTACAAAACCCATTAGCCTTGTAAGAGCATCCACAATCATGTTTTCTATTTTTAGTTAAATTTAAGCTAAAAACATATCAAAGTTATTTTAGGAGCTTTCTATCAAATTTAAACTTCAATCATGCTTTCTTGTTTAAGGGGTCATAAATATTATAACTCTTTTTTAATTGGTCTATCTTTATTAAAAAATAATATAAAAAATAGTTAGCATTAATTAAAGGTTTGAAATACTTATTAAATAAAGTAGCATATGTTGTCACTAGGAGTTCTTTCTCTCTCCTTAGATTTAGGAGCTCCTAGAGGTCTTCTTATTTTAAGAGGAGGATAGAGAGCATGGTTGGAGTTATATTTTTTCAATTCCTCCCTAAAATTTGTCTAAATAGGTAATTTAGAGAGCCCATTATGGATGGTATAACTCAACATCAGAAAATTGTTTTTGTCGTCCCTTCATCTTCTCATCACTCTATTATGAAGACAACCACTCCATAAAGAAAACCTCAAAAATATTGTATTGATATTTTTATTATTAATATTAATAAACATTAGGTAAATTAATAGAGTTTATTTTGTGTTAAGTAAAGTGACACATGTCACAAAATTAAGAAGAAACAAAAGGGTACAAGAAATTTGATAAAAGGAAAATTGGACTCGGATATTGTACACAATATGGTATAAAAATTTGGAATGCTTAGTATTTTCCTATTCCTGATAAAAGTGGAGTCTGCTAATACAATAGGGCACATCTTTATTAAAGAGGTGATATACAATGCAGTAACCCTGGCATTATTCTTTCTCTAGATGGGCCCACTCTGAAGCAAGTATTATACTATTTCTCACCGTGAGCTCCTAAACTTGACTGCCTTATTTCCCACGAAACAAGTCCAAAGAGGTATAAAACGTGAAAACAGAGCCCAGCCTTCAAAGTTGAACGAAATCATTTTATTTTTTCTGTAACCAAAAAATCAGAGCCTCCGTTGGCAGAAGAAGAAAGAAAAACCCCACAACATCAACAGCCGCCATGAAAAAGCTCTACAACAAGAAAGGCAAAGTCCACCCAACTCCATCGCCGCCCTCCATAGCCGATCCTCTGGCTCTGCTCCCCGCAGCCATTCTCACCCTAACCGCAGCCCTATGTGATGAAGACAAGCAGGTCCTCGCCTACCTCATCTCCTGCACCAACAACAACAACAACTCAGGCAGCAAATTCTGCACAACCCACGAGCCCAACAGGAGAGGAGGCGAGGCTGGTGGGCCCCGGCCCCACCTGCACCCTCCTCTGTTCCAGTGCGACTGCTTCAGGTGCTACACGAGCTTTTGGGCGCGCTGGGATGCTTCGCCCAATCGCCAGCTGATACATGAGATCATAGAGGCTTATGAGGAGAGGCTGGCGGAGAAGAAGAAGAAGCTGAGGAGCTCAAAGGTGAGGAAGGCAGAGAGAAGGAAGATGAACAAAGTTGGTGATGATGAATTAATTAAAGGCAGCAGGGGAAATGGTCACATGGGTTCTCGGGAATTAGGGCAAGTGATGATGGAGGAGGTGGAGGTGGGCCCAGATGTTGTTGTTGTTGAAATGGACGGTGGTGATTGCTCTGGTCATGATGAAGGCTCTGAAGTTGGGATGGAGAAGGGGACCATGAGGAGGCTGGTGAGTTTCATTGGGGACAGGATTTGGGGGGTGTGGAATAGGGCTTAGTTCTGTCCTCAACACAGATAAGTTCCTAATTACCAAATTATTTCCCTGTTTCAATTTTTTTTTAATCCCTTTTTGTAAATTACCCATCTCTTGTTAATTTGGGTTTTGGTATTGCTTTTAGTTCTTGTTTTTTTTTCCAAGATAGTTTTACTAGACTGGATATAAATTCCAATCTGGTGATGAATTTTGGATTATTAGAAGGGTGTTCCTCTTGTAAATGATCTGTGTTTCGCTTCATATGTGAGATTGATGATGTATGATTCATCTGCAATAACATTTTTGCAGCATTTATCTTTCTGCATTGAGGTCTCTATGTTTTACTCTATGTTTCTGCTTAATTGAGGAGATTATTATTATTTTTTTAATTTTAAGAATATTGCAGGCTGCAGCCATAGTCATAAGTAGCAGAAAAAAAGTGATAGCAATATTTTGTTATTCCGGCCGATCACAGAATGTCAGGTGACAAAGTTATTAAGCGTGGCATATCATGATTGGTCGAGTATAGCAAAATAATGTTATCCTCTTTCATGTAAGTATTTCTCCATAAGTATATTGTGTTTTAATTTAATAACATTATCATTAATTTGAAGTTGTTTTAGTCATAAAATAGTTTGATTGTAACTGGGTTGAAGTGGAAATGGTCAAAGGTCAATAATCATCAGCGTTGAATCGATCAACAACTAGTCTAAGGGCAGATATCACTAGATATTCTAATTCTACGTTTGAAAATGCCAATTTTCTTGGACCATCCATGGTTCAACAAGGTTGTTTCCTCTAAGATGGTCCAACAAGGTTGTTTCCTCTAATGTTCTCTCTCTCTCTCTCTCTCTCTCTCAAGTGTGATCAAAATTAATCAAAATGGAAATTAAATTGATGAGAGAAAAGGAGGGGATCTTTCATGGATATTTCTTCATTACTGCCTGGCAAGGAAAAGAATATGCTGTTTTGTATCGACATGTGAATTAGTCTAAGTTTTAGTTAGACTTTTGTTTTTGTCAAATCTTTAATGATCTTTTTTTCCAGGTGTGCTGCTCATTGCACCTATTTAGTAATGCCGTTGTAACTATTAAACTACTAAATATAAGTTCAACTTTCATACCCGGGCACGAACATAAACCATTAACATTGCGGTGGGCTTAGTCTTTTAGGTGTGGAGGTTTGGTGATTGGACTAAGTTAGGAATTAGGTTGTTTTTATAAGAGAGATCTTTTAATTTGGGTCGGATTAGAGCACAACAAAGAGTAGTGAGTTTGGATTAATCGTTACTTGACACAGATACACAAAAATGATATGACCCCCTAAACACGAATAATAAACAAATCGAGTTAGTGTCAAACTTAGTAACTTAATTTTGACACGATAAACACGTTAAACTATTATATAGAGAAAATTATTCATCATTTCAATAACTAGTCTATTATACTATAGGAGAAATGTATAATTGTAAGAGTACTTTTTACTGTTTTGTATGTTTTCATAATTAAGTGAAATTTCGTTTGATAACTAATGTATAAACTACAATTGTTACAGGTTTAATAGGAATAATAGAAACTTACTTTTGAAATTCTTAGCTTGGGGCCAATTCGAATACGAAATGATTATAACTGGCTTAGGTTAACTTTGACACATTCAACATGATCGATTACTAGACCGAATTAAGATTGACTATTTTTGAAAACAAACGCGAACATGAAAGGACACAATATAATATGAACATGACTCCTCATCCCTATTAAATACAACCCCTCCGACCCCTCAATTGGTCATCAATGGTCCCGGAAATTTAGTGAAGCAAAACCCTTGCTGCCTTACGAAGATGGCGATCTTCTTGTGGCTAATTAAGCTTGACTAAAATAGTTGAACTTGACAAATGTAAGTCAAAACAAACCTAAACACACTCAACATGACTTCGGTCATTTTCACGCAGCGTATGTCGTCCTCTATCCGCACCACATTCTTAATCCATGACTGAGCATGCTTAGTTAAATAGACAATACGTAGTTTAGAATATCGCATTGTGAAAAAAAAAAAAAAAAAAAAGAATATTCAAATTTAAGGAAAATTTGGATTTTCTTGGCTGGGTCTGAAAAATATGAAGCCTAAGGTCAGTCCATTAAGCCCAGTAGGCCCATAGTCGAACAAAAAACCTTCCCCGGGAATGGTAACACCCCGCCCCAAAATCAACACCAACACTCCTCCAGACATTATCACACGCCGCCTAACACCTCCACAACTCCATTTCTTCCTTCTTGTTCCACCACTCCGTTGTAGACCATACTCCTCTGAGCCTCTTCAGCAGGCACTCGTCGCCTTCCGATTTGTCGGAAATGATATCACCCCCTAAAGACCAAGGATAAACAAATCGAGTTAGTGTCAAACTTAGTAACTTAATTTTGACACAATAAACACGTTAAACTATTATATAGAGAAAATTATTCATCATTTCAATAAATAGTCTATTATACTGTACGAGAAATGTATAATTGTAAGAGTACTTTTTACTGTTTTGTATGTTTTCATAATTAAGTGAAATTTTGTTTGATAACTAATGTATAAATTATAATTGTTATAGGTTTAATAAGAATAATAGAAACTTACTTTTGAAATTCTTAGCTTGGGGTCAATCCGAATACGAAATGATCATAACTGGTTTAGGTTAATTTTGACACATTCAACATGATTAATTAATGGACCGAATTAAGATTGATAATTTTTTAAAACGAACACGAACATGAAAAGACACAATATGATATAAACATGACTCTTTAACACGAAGTGTCACCCTCGTTAAATACAACCAACCCGACCCCTCGATTGGTCATCGATGATCCTGGAAATTTGGTAAAGCAAAACCCTCGCTGCCTCAACGTCAGATGTTGCATGGTTACAAAGATGAAATGGGGATCATCTTGTGGCTAATTAAGCTTGACTAAAACAGTTGAACTTGACAAATGTAAGTCAAAACAAACCTAAACACACTCAACATGACTTGGGTCCTTTTCACGCAGCGTATGTCATCCTCTATCCGCACCACATTCTTAATCCATGACTGAACATGCTTAGTTAAATAGACAATACGTAGTTTAGAATATCGCATTGTGAAAGAAAAAAAAAAGAATATTCAAATTTAAGGGAAAATTTGGATTTTCTTGGTTGGGTCTGAAAATATGAAGCCCAAGATCAGTCCATTAAGCCCAGTAGGCCCATAGTCGAACAAAAAACCTTCCCCGGGAATGGTAACACCCTGCCCCAAAATCAACACCAACGCTCCTCCAAACGTTATCACACGCCGCCTAACACCTCCACAACTCCATTTCTTCCTTCTTGTTCCACCACTCCGTTGTAGACCATACTCCTCTGAGCCTCTCAAACAGGCACTCGTAGCCTTCCGATTTGTCGGAAATGATATCACCCCCTAAAGACCAAGGATAAACAAATCGAGTTAGTGTCAAACTTAGTAACTTAATTTTGACACAATAAACACGTTAAACTATTATATAGAGAAAATTATTCATCATTTCAATAAATAGTCTATTATACTGTACGAGAAATGTATAATTGTAAGAGTACTTTTTACTGTTTTGTATGTTTTCATAATTAAGTGAAATTTTGTTTGATAACTAATGTATAAATTATAATTGTTATAGGTTTAATAAGAATAATATAAACTTACTTTTGAAATTCTTAGCTTGGGGTCAATCCGAATACGAAATGATCATAACTGGTTTAGGTTAATTTTGACACATTCAACATGATTAATTAATGGACCGAATTAAGATTGATAATTTTTTAAAACGAACACGAACATGAAAAGACACAATATGATATAAACATGACTCTTTAACACGAAGTGTCACCCTCGTTAAATACAACCAATCCGACCCCTCGATTGGTCATCGATGATCCTGGAAATTTGGTAAAGCAAAACCCTCGCTGCCTCAACGTCAGATGTTGCATGGTTACAAAGATGAAATGGGGATCATCTTGTGGCTAATTAAGCTTGACTAAAACAGTTGAACTTGACAAATGTAAGTCAAAACAAACCTAAACACACTCAACATGACTTGGGTCATTTTCACGCAACATGACTTGGGTCATTGTCAATAATAATAATAATAATAATAATAATAATAATGAAAAATTCAAATTTGAAAAAAGTTTGGATTTTTTTGGTGGGTCTTTGAAATATGAAGCCCAAATCAGCCCATTAAGCCCGCTGAACCCAAAAACGTCCCCGCGGATGGTAACAGCCCGCCCCAAAATCAACACCAACGCTCCCGGCGCACGTTTTCACACTACGCCTAACACCTCCACAACTCCATTTCTTCCTTCTTCTTCCACCACCCCGCTGCAGACCATAATCCTCCGAGTCTCTCCAACCGGCACTCGCAGCCGTCTGATTCGCAGAAAATGGACGCCCTGTTCGACTCAATCAACGTCCGAGAGCTCCTCTCGGCGCAGGACCTCAGCGACCCCACCACCCCTCTGTCCGCACCGGATCTCCGCCTCCTTATCCAACGACTCGACTCCCACTCGCTCCAAATTAAGTCGAAAATCCAATCCTACCTCCTCTCTCACCACAACGACTTCGCCAACCTCTTCTCCGTCTGCGACGACGCCGTTTCACGCTCCAATCGAATCTCCGACGACGTCGTTCAGCTTCTGAGTTCGATTTCCGACCGTCCGATCGAGGCGGAGATCGGGCAGATTATGAAGCAGATGAGCGCCACGACGAAAGAGGTGAGGGAGAAGAGGGGATTGTTGGAGTTGGTGAGGGCAATTCTGGAAATAAGTGAGAAGCTGAAGGGTGCCAGAGAGGGGTTGAGGAATGGACGGCTGAGATTCACAGCTGAGGAACTGAGGGAGCTCAAGAAGGCTCTTAGGGTTTCTGATGATGATCGGGTTGATGAGAGAGAGCCTGTGGTTTACAGCTTGCTGAGGAAACAGTGGTCAGAGTGCTTTGAGGAGGTAAACGGGATAACTTTCTGTTTGGTCGCCGAGAAAATCAACGAAAATGAGAGAAAATTAAAGAACAAATTCATGGCAAAAAATATTAGCGTTGTTCCAGTGAAACGTGATTGTTCTTGTGGTGATTTTTATTTGAGTTTTGTGATTGTGTTTTTTAGAGGAATTCGGTTTGGGTTTGTAGATTCAAGAGGTGCTTGTGAGGTTCATTGGAAATGCGGTGCGGTTTGAACGGGAATCTAATAGAATCCTAGTAAAGTGTGTACTAAGCGTCGATGGAAATGATGGGATTGAGCTCCGTACAGTTTTGGAAGCTTTGGATGTAAGTTCACGTCAAGATCTTTTGTTCCTTCCGTTTAACATTGACAGTAGAAGTAGACGCTTAATAACCTTGTAATGTTCAAAACCAAACGAAATTCAGCAGTTACAAATGGTTTTTGGCTTTACGCAATGAGGGCAATGTGCTTTGCAATGAATTCAGTTCTCTGATTTTGTGAAAGGTATCTTGTAGGTGGTTGGAATTTTGGATTATGGGCTTGCTAAAGTTGCCGACTTGATGATCAAGCATGTCGTCTCTCCGGCTCTAAATTTTGGAGCTCCTGTGTCCTTTGTGGCAGAAGTAAATCCAGACTCACAAGTAATTACTGAGGCGACACTGAACATTGTACCTTCAAGTGATCCTAAGGTAGATTTGGCATGCCACTATTGTCTAAGTTTTTTTTTTCTTTCCTTTTTTCCAATGGTTTGTCTTGAAAATGTTTAACGGCAGAACATGAAATCTGTGAGAAGAAGAAAAAAAAAGGGTTCACCTTAGTGCATTGTATAGCTGATTTGTGGGAAAGACTGTTAGTTTTTCAATTTATTAAGTGCATTTCCACAAATTTCTCCTCTCCGGATTCTACTAATTGTTGCATTGACATTTTTCCTTTGGATTTTCAGATTGAAAAAATGGATGGTGAGATTATCTACTCAGGGATTATTCAGGTTATCAAGTTTATTAACAACCACATTTGCCTTAAAGATGTATCTTGGATTCGATGCTTTGGAAGATTGACATGGCCAAGGATTTCAGAGTTAATTATTTCTAATTTTCTTTCTAAGGTTCTTCCTTTTATATCTTCCCACCCTTGCCCTCCTTTTCTACGAGTTTATTTGAACTCTATTATAAATATACGTTAACAATTCAAGAATAGTAGTCCACTATTTGATTTTAGTTTGACCTGGGAAATCGACATTTTATCATTGATCTCACCATTTGATCATTCAGTTCAATTAGTGCATAGATAATGTGATAAAAAAAATTAAAAAGAAAACAGTTGTGCCCTTAGTTTTTACTATGTTTGCTTAAGTATTATGGTTATTGATGTGTTTGTTGCATCTAGCTTTTGCGAAGTGCCTTACACGATAACCAAATTATTTGCCATTATTGATGTCATTATAAGTTAAAAATAATAATTGGTTCTGATGTCCTGTCGCTATTAGTAAAGGAATTTTTTCTGAATACTCAAATTTACTTCGTCATTATCTGTGATCAAATATGTTGCTTGCATATCTGGTTCATGACATTTTTCATTTTGCATATTTCTATGCTATCGGAAGACATACTGTTTGTCTTTTGTTTTTATTGGATAAATAAAAATAATGCAAGTTTATTGTATCAGGTTGTCCCCGAAGATGCTTCAAAACTTGCTGACTTTCTGAAGATCATCAAATGTACTTCTGAGTTTGAGACTGCGTTAAGGGAAATGAAGTTTATTTCAGCATCTGATAACAAAGATAACCAACTGAGCAATTTTGCTGAAAATGTCGAGGTTCACTTCGCATCCAGGAAGAAGACAGAAATCTTGGCAAAAGCTAGAAATCTGCTTCTACAATGTGATTTTGCTGCTCAAGTAAGCTTCTAAGACCGTCTTGAATGCATTTGTAGCTATATTGATATGTTAGCCTTTGAATAATATATTTTCCACAGGAGTATACAAGGAATGGTAAGAAAGATGGCGTTGCTGCCGAAACTCCAGGTCATGTTGACTTGCTATTCCTGTCAGAGAGTTGTGTGGTGTCCAAAGCAGCAATTCAACTAATGAAGCTAGTGCATCAGACACTTAAGGTATATGGATTAAAATTTATAGTTATTTGGTTTTCCCCTCTAAATGTTGTTGAACAGAAAAAATAAATGATTCTTCTCCATAAAATAACACTAATATGTGGCTCAAGGCTAGCAGGTTGCTTGCTTGTCATAAAAAGTTTATTAGATGATTTGCTGTAATTGCCAGGCATGATCAACTATACTTTCTCTAACATTGTTGTGTATAAAAAGAAAGTATTGTTGAAACTGTAGATCAGATGGGAAGGAACCTAAAGAAACAACTTCCACCACACCCAAAAAAAAAAAAAAAAAAAAACTTTGAAAGTCTAGAAAGTAAGAAAAAATTTATATGCTGATCTCTCGAAATACTCTAGTAATAAGGACATCATGATTTCATTTTAATGATTAAATCATCTTACCTTAAGTGCACTTATCTTTCCTCATGGTTCTTCATAAATTACATTTGTTCTATTTTAAGGCCACAGCTGTGATTGGTTTTGTGCAGGATGTTTGCTTGTCATCCCCAAGAGTTGCTTTTGAGTTCTATCGTGCTGCAAGGGATGCTCTACTTCTCTATGAAGTTGTGATTCCTGTTAAGGTTAGTACATGGAAACTAGTACTACAAAACTTGCCCCGCTAAGCCATCTGGTACTTTTTTTGAAACACAATTATGCATCATTGTTATATTAGTAATCTTCTCTCTTGACTTGTGAAGCTAGAAAGGCAGCTTAATGGAATCAACCAGGTTGCTGTTCTTATGTACAATGATTGCCTTTATCTATCTCAAGAGATACTTGGGCTTGCTTTTGAGGTATCCACGAACAATCATAATTAGCTCGTGTTATTGATTTGTAGAATCTATTCCCGCACCACCAACACAGCATCACATGCATGCATGCATCTATAATATCATGTCCCACTATCCAATAAAAAAAATTATATGTCCTATTATGTTCCAAAGAATGACGGTCCACTATTTCTGGGATGCACAATGTAAAAGATCTCAACACAATGCTGATTCTCTATTCCATCAATGTGGAATTCATTTGATCTGAACAGTTCATAAAGGGCATTTAACTTTAACCTTCATGTAATATCTAAATCTTTTGATGGCTCATACAATTATTATCTTTTTGCCCCAGTATCGCTCAGACTTTCCAAGTTCCATCAAAGAACATGCTATGTTTGTTGATATGGCTCCAAGATTTCATCTAATGGCAGAGGAAATACTTCAGAGACAAATTAAACTTGTTATTCATAATTTGAGAGAGGTAAAATCTTGCTGAAATGTTCCAATTCATATAAGAATCAGAAAGTTATGTACTTTATTTTAGGAACTTGCAGTTTCCTGTTTGACTTAAGCAATTTTTTGTTTGTTTATCAGGCTCTAGATGGCGCTGACGGATTCCAGAATACCCATCAAATGCAACAATTTCAATCTGCAAAATTCAGTATAGATCAGGTAACTTTCATGTGGCATGTTTTTCTTTCATATATTATTTGTTGTTATAGGTGTTAAGGGATTTAGTGCCTTTCTCTTTCTAGTGAGTTGTGGCTATAAGGCTAAACATATCTTGGTCAGGTTGTATTCATTCTGGAGAAGGTGCGTATGATATGGGAGCCACTCTTGTTGGCTTCAACTTACAAGAGAAGCATGTGTATGGTCCTAGAGTCCGTTTTTTCTAGAGTCGCAAAGGACATACTTCTTTTGGATGATATGGCAGCAGATGAAACATTAGAGGTATAATCAATCAGTCATAGATCTGGTTCTTGTACTTTTGATGCTGTATATATGTCTGCAGCTAACTAAATCATTGTATTTATGCTCCTAGCTTCAAAGACTGATTCATGTGATGCTGGAAAGCCTAACTTCTTTGCTGGACGGCCTGGCTGCTCTCCAAGTAGTGAAGTCACAAGAGGGCATCACTTGCACTCTTGATGATCTTGTACCCTCATTACGTAAAATTCGTAAACTGGCAGGCAAGTTTTCTGTCTAATGCTGAAAATTTATTGATTCAGTAGAGATCTATTAGGTGTCTTGCAAACGGAGATCCAATGCCCTTTTTCTTTGTGTTTCTTTTTCAGATTTATTAGACATGCCTCTAAAATCCATTACAACAGCCTGGGAAAGTGGACAATTGCACAGTTGTGGTTTTACGACGTCGGAGGTATGATTTCACTAGAGCGCGTGTTTTGTTCGGCTTTCTGTGCTGTTCGTTATTCATTGGTTTCACAAGCTCTTCATTTTTGCAGGTGGTAGATTTTATCAAGGCCATATTTCAAGATTCAACTTTGAGAAGAGAATGCTTAGGGAGGATAAATGGCGACTTTTAAAAGGCCCGTTCAACTTTCCAAGAATTTCAACCAAGGAATGGCCGTTTTGATTTTACTTTGACGTCAAAAGGAGAAATTCTGAAATAGGTAGAAGGGGATGTAATTAGAAGCTACAGCATGTATAGGTGATTCACTTTTTATCTACTGTGGATCCGATATGAGGGGTTATAAGCAAATGGATCAATTTTTCTTCTTCCAAAAAAATAAAAAGGAATAGAAAGGATTAGCTTTTTTATTTATTAAAAAATGGCTGTGCTGATCTAATTTCTGGGTTTTCAGAAACCCTTGTCCCGTTGTAAGATATGACGAGTTACGGGGTTAAATGCAAGCACACAAAAATCCATGCATAAGAAAGTTTTTTAATCCAGTCCAGAGCAAGCAAAGAAGCCAAACTCCGAAAAACCAAAGCGGTCATTTCCTTGCTGCTATGAATTGACGTTCCTCAACAATGAACCCTTTAAAGGGCATCACACTTGCACTATATTGATAAGTTAGCTAAGAACAGAACAAAATAAAGGCCTTCCTCATAAGAAAGCTCTTGAGCACTGTTGACAACGTCATTTAAATACAGAAACACTAGAATGACCAGCAACACTTAACTTGTAGCGTCCTCCAAAATCAATCTTAGCCTGATACAGATTTCTTCTCTCTAATATAATTGCTTTTAATTTATCACAACTCATCTTTGCTCGTAGTATCATCTCCTCCGCCCATAAGTTCTTCGAGAGAGAACTCATCCTCTTCAATTATCTGTCCATCTTTACCATCCCAGGGTTCAATCTTTGAAATGTTGGGGGTGCCGTCCAGAGGCAAGTTTCCCTTTCCTCCACGTCCAGCTTCCTTAACAAATTCTCTGAGAAAACGAAGTAGAGTTATATTAATTTGTTTTATTCATCACAAGGCTCGAGAGCAGTTCAAGATGAGGTGGAGGTAGAAAACTTACATAATCTGATCAAGCTCGAATGCACTCTTAAGTGGTGCATAAGCACCTTTTTTCACATTTAAGGCCACCAATGCTGGATATCCATAACCACCGACACCTACACGATTCTCGAGGTCTGGCTGCTTACCAGCGGCTGCCCAGACATAGCTGCAACATACATGAATGTTCATGGTCAGTAACTATATATTCAGCTTCTCAAGCAAGAGAGGTTTGATTGGGGATGATTTATGCATTATTCCACAGAGAGAGAGAGAGAGATGAATTGTAAGAGAACTCCCAAAAACTTGCCTATAGGGACTCCTTTTGAACTTCTCTGCAACAGATAATAACTGCTGAATGTATTTGTTCCTCCCTTCTGCCTTGGAATCCAAGATATCAGGTAGGAAAGCGACAAAACAGATGGCAGCAGAACCACATTTCTCTTCCATGACATCCTACAAGGGAAGATTATAGTAAAGCTTTAATCCCCAGGTTACTTACAATTTCACACAGCTTAATTATTGGAAGGAAGCTAAGAGCTTACAGGGCCAGTTAACTCAGTCACTTCGGCAGGTGCAACATTTGTTTCCAATTGTTCAAGAGCAAACGATTCAATGGCTTTAGCAGTCCTTGCACCCTCATAGGGGAGTGGGGTGTCTTTGTCAGCTCCAAATATCAATATGGTTGGGAATCCTTGAACATTGAACCTGCTCATAAGAGACTGGTAATGCCACCTCATTAGAACCATATAGTACAAGAAATAAAAACATGTAAATCCAGTACATACTACCATCCCGCAGCCTGGTTGCCCAAAAAGAAAAGCCTGAAGCCAAACTTACCTTCTCTACATCACAGTCAACGTGTCCCAACTTCACCTTCCCCTGCAAGTTCTTGGCGGCCTTCTTCCACTCAGGTGCCAATTTTTTGCAGTGCCCACACCTTTAAAAAAAAGGAAATTGAAAGAAAGTCGATAATTTGCTACAAGCAGGTGCACTTTAAGTTCATTTAGTAGACTGAGAGATTATTATCTGAAAATAGCTTATAAGATCATCATACCAATTAAAAGCACTTACCAAGGTGCAAAGAACTCTACAATCCAGAGTTCTTTACTTTTAACCACCAATTCATCAAAATTCTGGGAATTTAATTCTACTGAAGCATTAGGTTCAGATTTTTCACTTGGTCCTCCTGTTGCTTTTCCACTTAAACGGTCCTTCAACAACACCTTTATCTGTGAAAGACAATGGAATGGTCACATAACTAATACTTCAATGCATTTTATGCAAGAGGATTATATGACCAAGTGAGACAAATGATTATCACGGTCTATCCATCCCATCAATAAGTGCTAAAGCAAGATAAGACATAGTGGAGTAGACATGATTACAAAAGACTATCTCTATTACAAACAAAAGAATAAACTAACAACGAAAAAAGAAATAATTTTGAACAAGAGATTACAAACCTGTTGGAGTGCAAATTCTGCAATGGGTTTCACATCCCTTGCTCCCTGATAGTCAACTGGAGGTTTCCCAGGTACAAACACCTTTATTGTTGGAAATCCTCTAATCCCATATTCCTATAGAGCAATCAAACACATCAACACCCCAACACAAAATTAACGTATTAGTAAACATTAGGAAAATACAAACCATATTCCATATACTGCAAAATTAATTACAGAATGGGAATGAATTTTCATGCAACCTAATATATGAGTCAAATGGTTCGATTAAGTTATTTGAAGGCAGAGGGATGTTGGTAATCTACTATTGCATCTTCAAACTTAGAAGTCAAAATTGGTAATTGCAAGAGTAACTATAGGAAACCTGAGCAAGGGACTTGTGCGCATCAGCATCAAGAGCTGCCACGGTAGCCACACCCTTTAAGACAGTAGCCGCCTTCTCCCATATAGGTGTTAGAGCTTGACAATGTCCGCACCATGGTGCAAAGAATTCAACCAGAACAACTCTGTTCGAGTCCAGAACCTGCCACCATTGCAAAGGATTCAGTTCAAGGCAATACTAGTCAGATTGTGGTCTGATCCAATGTCTTATTGATCACGTAAGATGATCGCAAACGAAAATAACAATCACATTAAAAACATTTGTAAGTAATATACTATCCTAGGAATCCATAATTAACCCAATAAGAATCAGAACTTGTTGATCATTTGTAAGTAATATACTATCCTAGGAATCCATAATTAACCCAATAAGAATCAGAACTTGTTGATCATATATCAAATGAGAAAAGAAAACATAAACAAAACCAAAAAGAGAAAGTGCATTTAACTAAGCAAATGCATTACATAAGTTCCACTCAGTGCAAGATTGGCTTGCTTTTCTAAACCAAAAATCCCCAAGAAGCTATGAATCAGATCTAATCCCCGAACAGTCAAGTAGCAAACATGACTAAATCCCACTAAATTAATAAGCTCAGTAAGAACTAAAAGTCTAAAACCAATAAAAGAAAGAACTTTGCTTTGCTTTTCGAGGGCCAAAACCCAAGGGGCATGCTTGCTTTCAACAGAAATAGAATTACTTCTGAAATGAAAACCAATCAGTGCCCAGGTGCTTCTTTCGATCAAAATGGTGACGAATTCCAATCAATTATGCAAAAGATTGAGGAACTGGAAAAGGATACGCTACAGTTACTGCTAAAGATTCAAAATTTACCTTGGACTTGAAGTTGGAAGGAGTTAGCTGAAGAACTGGCGATGATGGTCCGTACAGTGCATCACAGACACTGAAGACAAAGCAAAATAAGAAGATGATTGACACAGCTCGAAATTGATTACCTCTCATTCTCATTCTCTCTCTCTCTCTCTCTCTGAGATTTGTTCTACGGATCAGTTCAGAAACCTCTCGAGGCATAGAAGACACAGCGGGCCTTTACTGGGTTTTGGGCTGTGGGCGAGCTACGTGTGTGGACCAATGGCAGATTTACACGTCATCTGGCCATGGTTTCTCATGAAATTTATTGGTGTTTTTTGTTCTTTATTATTTGTTCATCACGGATTGGACCAATGGGGTTTCTGTTAGCTTGATCATAAAGCAATAAACATTTTTTTATCAAATTTTTATAATAAAATAATAAGGTTTAGCCCTAATTATTTTTTATTATGAAATTACCTTGTGCATGCCAATGTCTTATAAAATCTCAAAAATGTAAAAATAAAAAACTATTACCTATTGAAAAAATATTTTGGTTTCAAATATCTCTCCAAATAAAAAAATTATAACTGATAAACCAAAAATCTCCACTCTCTCTCTCTCTCTCTCTCTAACAAACTGAACGTAACATCCACAAGCTAAGGCTGCAAGAGCGTTATAAAAGCAAGAAAAAGACAAGGCCTGTGGGCCATGAAAATGTTCTCATTCATTAATGAAATAACAGAAGAAAAGCAAGTTTCATGAAAACTACAAACTCTTGCTCTTGTAGAGTAGCTTACACAATTTCCGTGTGATATGCCAGAGCACACTTTCAACTCCTAACTATATATATGTATAAGCTGAGCAAGCCCCGAAAACCCACCATTGCCAACTTAGGAGAGTGAGGTACGTTATGAGAAGCACAGCAAAGAAGCTTAGGAGGATGGAGAAGCTCATCAATTTGGTTAGCAAGCTGAAGAACATGTTGGGGTGCTCAGCTGATAGGAACCTTAATCGGCAAGTTAAGGTTAGAGCTTCACCGCCTTGTGCTGTTCTCTGCGAAGAGCTTTTCTTTCCTTTGAAAAGCGCAAAGGGCCATCGAACAAGAAACAATGATGTCAATCCTTTTTCAGCAGTTCATGCTGCGGCTCAGAATCATTTTGCTCTCAGACCAAACATCTATATTTGAGAAGACAGAGTTGGCAAGGTTAGTGAGTTATTGTTGAGTCTTCTGTCTTGTAATGATCTTGGTGGAAAAGAGAGCTTGTTTGATCCTCTCAGTGAGCTAATTATAATAACAGTTGAAGCTGCCTAGTTGTTCATTGCCTTCTCATAATTATATGGTAGAATGTGAAACCTAACATTAAAGTACATGCTCATCCAGATGCAACCAATCTGTAATATTCTGTTCTGTGATTAATTTGTTTTTGTTAATCACATAATTAGCCTCTGATTAAGGGCACCTAATGCAGCATTTGAAAACCATGTTCAACCTGCCTACCTACCACAAGCCTTGTAGACATAGTCTTAAATCTCATTATTAATGGTGAACAAAACCCTACAGAAGGCAATATGTTATAGATTGCAAAAGTAACTAAACTCTCAATGGAGCCTGAAGAAGGCCAGTAGAGGACCATACACAACTTGGTTGGCATTCACACTCATTATAAAATCCACATGAGCATACTCCTCTCTGTATTCTACCACAAGCTTGTCCCTGTCATGATCTCTGAGCTTGTCAAGCAAAATCCCCACATCGCTAACGTCAGCAATTGAATCTCTCCCTCCATAGCTGAAGAAAAGTGGAACGTCTTTCGGAATGTTTGTCATGTTGTACACTGGAGGAGTGGGTTTCTTGTAGTGTTTTATGTTCGTGTCTTCAAGACCATAATCATACATTTCTACGGTTCCCTTTCTGACAACTTTCCAAAATCAAAAAACAAGGAGCAAAAATTGAAATTTTGTAAGAACTTAATTTAATTAGTTAGGATTTTTGAGAGCTGAAACTTTCAAAACAGATACTACAGTTTCTATTGCTGAACCTGGAAATGAAAGAGACTTACTCTGAGATAGATGTATAAGGTTTTTCGTCGCAGTTGGCTGTGGATCATGTTCAACTAAAGCATCTATGCTGGAAGAATTGAGGCAGCAATTTGGGCCTGGAGATTGCAAAAACAAAAAACAAAAAATCAATTCAATCAAATAAAAGTGTGAATGAGCAAGCCTAACATTGTTACTACCTCCTATAGCTGCCAGGAGGTTCGAGCAGTCACTGCCCCGTGTTGTGCAGATAAACTCCACAAGTTGTTGGATCTGCCTGTTGGGATTTTGAGAAGAACAAAATATCTAAAACTTTGTACCAAGTTGAGTTAAGTTCATGATATTATCTGCATGTGACTAATGAAGCAAAAGTTTCTATCTCACCCATTCGGAAATTCCAGCCAGCCCAACAATTTCAGTTTCTGTTAAATAAAACAAGAGAACATTTTGGTCAGTTATGCTACGTTTATAATAATGAATTTCAGAATCCATATTTGAAAACAAAACAGTTCATTGAGTTGTGCTACTTCTGCAGCAAATATGTCAACAGCAGGTCTTAAAATCAGTGATGAAATGTGACCCAGATAAGCTACAGGGCTAAGCAAAGCAGCTGATCTTAGCAAGTTTAACAGCTTTTCTTCGGAGAAGGCGGCAAGGGCAGTCAAAGTTCCCTATAATTCCATACTTCAAGTCTCAGTCATCTAATTTTTATGTACAAAAGAACTTAAAAACTTGAAATATGAACAAACCAAAAAAGTACAAATATTTACCAAGGAATGCCCAACATAGTGTAATTTATGTCCTGTTTGATTGTTCACATACTGGAATGAAGCAGGAAGATCATACGCAACCTATTCATCCCATGACCAGTCCCAGTAAGCCTAAATATCATAGAAGATCATAGGTATTGTTAGTATAATGCAGATGGCATGATGTGATGAACATTTGCAGAAGCAAAGTGAACCGGATCTTTAGGACTAAGTGATGTGTGTCCACGGCTAGGGCTTGTCCCACGACTGTTGACAAGCCATACATCAAAACCATTGTCAGCCAAGATAAATGGCAAAGCTTGATCCGGCGGATTGAGTAGCCATGATGAAGCATCCTGTCGCCAGTGCCACACAATTGTTCTTTAGTTTATTTATGTCATGCACATATGTATGTACATATGCACGCTCAAACATATGGTGCTTAGGTGCAAACCAGGAAGACCTCATGTTGTAACAGAACAGGCAGCTTGTCTGCTGTCTCATTACCGGATCGTCCATTCGGAATCCTCTGCAAGCCAAGGATGTACCCATCTGCTGTTGTTACTTTAAACCCATCAAAAGTTCCATGACAAAGGAAAACAAAATTTAATCAGTCAATGTCAAAGAGTGACATACATAAACTGAAAAAGATAGAAGTAAGGCTGGCAATTTCGACACTTGATAATTACTTCGTGTTCTTGGCAAGTATAGCCTTGTGTCTCCACCATTGACTTGCAAATCCCATCATCCAGATTGTTGATTGAGTTCAACTTTGTTCTTGTTGCTGCAACTGCTGAAACACAGAGTAGAGCCAAAAGAAGTAGAGTGGTTGAAGGGTTAGACATTTTGAGCTTGGTTGTCTCTGAGTGCAACAATTTAGAATTTTTAAAGCTTTTTCCTGAGAGTGATTGAAGGGTTATTGTTCATTGTTAAAAAATTGTTGCGTATATACAATAACTTGAGCCAATATTTAATGCAGGTCCAGTGTCATTATATTGCATACATACCTAGAGACTAGACAGATTGTGTGCCTTACTGTATGTATTTCTAATGAAGCAAATTTATTTTGTACACGTCATGAATTGTTCTCTCCCTATCTGTTAATCATAATGAATCACATTAACCAGTCAAAAGACCCCTTTACCCACTTTGAGTTTGAAGTCAGCCCCAAATTCTTCACTGAAATGTCTTTCTCCCCTTTCAATTTTTTCTTGCCAAATTGGGATTCTTTGGATGTAACTTGTAACATTAGGACCCTCTTATTTTTGCAATAGATTACGAAAGTAGCTAAAGTCTCAATGGAGCCTGAAGAAGGCCATTAGAGGATCATACACATCTTGATTGGCATTCATACTTATAACAAAATCCACATGAGCATACTCCTCTCTGCACTGTACTACAAGCTTGTCCTTGTCATGATCTTTGAGGTTGTCAAGCAAAAGCCCCACATCATTAGCATCAGAAAGTTTATCTCTCAATCCGTAGCTGAGGAAAAGAGGAACATTTTTCGGAATGTTTGTCATGTTGTACGCAGGAGGAGTAGGCTGCTTGTAGTGTTCCATGTTTGTGTCTTCAAGATCATAATCGTACATTTTGAACGTTCCCCTTCTGACCACTTTTCAAAATCCATAGACAGGAGCAAATATTGAAATTTTATAAGAGGATTTCTAGGAACTTAAAGCTTCAAAATTCAAATGCTTTTTTTTTTTACTTTTTTGTTACACTTACAACTCACCATTACTGAACCTAGAAATGAAAGAGACTTACTCTGAGACAGATGAATAAAGTTCTTGGTCGCAGTGGGCTCGGGGAAATGCTTAAATAAAGCATCTTTGCTTGAAGAACTGAGGCAGCAATTTGGGCCTATAGATTGCAAGGGGAAAAGAAACTAAGTCAATCAGCAATGGAGTTAAAAATAATTAAAAAATTCAAGTTAAGAGTGTGAATCATTAACTCTAATATTGTTACTACCTGTTATAGTTGCCAATAAGTTGGAGCAGTCAATGCCTGGTAGTGTGCAAATAAACTCCACAAGTTGTTGTGTCTGCCTGTTGGAATTTTGAGAAGAAAAAACAGTTGTTATTGATGTCATTTGTCACAAATCAGACAATTTTGTACCAAATTGAAACTTATGATATTGTCTGCATCTGTCTTAACAACTGAAGCAAAGCAGCTTGAGTTGCTATCTCACCCGTTTGGGAATTCTTGTACACCCAACAATTTCAGTTTCTGTTGAACAAAACAAGAGAACATTTTGGTCAGTTATCCTATTTTTGTAACAATAAATATCAGAATCCATATTTGAAAACAAAAAAGTTCATTGAGTTGTGTTACCTCTGCTATAAATATGTCCATTAGAATTCTTACAAACAGTGAGGACATCTGACCCAGATAAGCCACCGGACTAAGCAAAGCAGCTGATCTTAGCAAGTTTAACAGCTTTTCTTGGGAGAAGGCGGCAAGGGCAGTCAAAGTTCCCTATAATTCATTACTTCAAATCTCAGTCATCTACTTTTATATGTCTAACAAAATTCAAAAGCTTGAATTATGAACAAAAGTACAAATATTTACCAAGGAATGCCCAACATAGTGTAATTTCTGTCCTGTTTGATTGTTCACATACTGGAAGAAAGCCGGAAGATCAAGAGATGCCAATTCATCCCATGACCAGTCCCAGTAAGCCTACATATCATAGAACATAATGCATATCATTAGTATGAGACCATGATGCAGAACCGGATCATCATCAGGACTAAGTGATGTGTGTCCACGGCTAGATTTTGTCCCGCGAGAGTTGGCAAGCCATACATCAAAACCATTATCTGCCAAGATAAATGCCAAAGATTGATCCGGCGGATTGAGTAGCCATGATGAAGCATCCTGTTGCCACACACAATTGTTTTTTAGTTCATTCATGTCTTGCACATGTATATGATGCATGCTCAAATACATGGCGCCTAGGTGCAAACCAGTAAGAGCCCATGTTGTAACAGAACAGGCTGCCTGTCTGCTATCTCATTACCAGACCGTCCCTCTGGAATTCTCTGCAAGCCAAGGATGTAACCATCTGCTGTTGTTACCTGAAACTCATCAACAGTTCCATGACAAATGACAAAAACATTGATATCTGTCACATAAACCGCAAAAGATAGAAATAAGGCAGGAAGTACTTTCTGATGCTTACTTGATGTTCTTGGCAAGTATAGCCTTGTGTCTCCACCATTGATTTGCAAATACCAACAACATCCAGATTGTTGATTGACTGCAGCTTAGTTCTTGTTGCTGCAACCACTGAAACACAAAGTAGAGCCAAAACAAGTAGAATGGTTGGAGGATTTTCCATTTGAATCTAAGATGTCTCTGTGTGCAACAGTTTTTATAGATTGTGTTATTTACAGTAGACGAAAGCATATCAAACAGATTATTATAACACAGGCCTTCAGTTTAACCAATATACACTAATATTTATGGCAGGATCCAGTGTCATTCTATCATTCACCATTTGGAAAAAGATATATGGCTCACTAAGGCACACTCTTTTTTGGCCACATCAGTTAATCATAATCAGCCACATTAAAGGCTCGTTAGGGAGTGATTCTGGATAGGCCAAAAAGAACTTCTATGGAGAATTACTTCTCCAAATAATCACTTTAAGCGGTTTTAAGTGATTTTATGGAGACGCACATGGGAGGTGCTTCTGCTCAAAATCACTTAAAATCGCTTAAAGTGATTATATGGAGAATCACATGAGAGGTGGTTCTCCCCAGAAGTGATTCTGGCCTATCAAGAATCACTGCCAAACGAGCCCAATTAACCAAAGGACCCTTTCACCCATTAAAAGTTAGTTCCAAATTCTTTACCCAAATGCCTCCCTCTTTCAGTTTCTTCTCTCCAAATTTTCTTGTTTCAATGCCATGCAGCTCTGTTTAAAAAAATTCATTAGAAATTGTCCATGCTGCTGATACTCTTAATCGCCAAAAAGATTGCGCCGGACACCATTCTTTTTATGAATGGTATGGAGCTGATTGCGCCGGACATAAATATCGCCAAAAACGAACATCTCTTTCAAGTCTCAGATTTTAATCAAATGAAACAAAAACTTCATCCCAACGTAGAGTGTCCACAACTTATGAACTGACCATCATTTTCATAAACATAAAATTTAAGGTAATTGAAAATTGGTGTTTATAATGATAATACAATAGGTGGTTTACAATGAAACTAAAATGGGTGGTTTTCTTTTGGTCACGCTGTCACTGTCTATTGGAGTTGACAGTTTCCACCGTTTCCATATTCACCAATTTTTGAAACTTCCTTTTGTTCAGCACTAGTTTTTATGTATAGCTTTGAATTATTTGTACTATATTCCTGATACTGCTTAACCCGCAAGGCATATTTTTCAAGTCTAGAATTTGTATAATTTTGCGCGGTGTCAAATGGAAAAGAACTTTTCAATGTAGCAATTAGAACATGGTCGAGTAGTATATCTCTTTTCAACGTTCAAAGGAATTTTGAGTTTGAAGACCCTCTCTTTTGAACATAGTCTGTCCACAACTGAAGTCCAAGCACTTAGTAGTGTGCGTGTGAGTTTAGGTTCACTATAAACACCCAGTTTAGTTACTTTAATGATAAACACACCCGTTTTGATTGAGCATATTTGACAAAGCCTCCATGTAGAGAAACTAGAGATGGGCTTCCATGTCAAATATAAAACAGTAAAAGTATAAATGAACTGTAATAAATATGGTGGTAATTTTGCTTCAAACTTACAACCAATAGAATCTATCCTGACATTTTCTATGACTTCTGCTGGTAAAGAAGGAAAAAGTATACAGTATGAGCAAAATACAACTCTGATGAGGGAGAAGAAGAGAAGATTATTGGCATTACTTTTTGACAAGTAAATATTCTCATTGGAGTTTTAAGAAGGCCATGAGAGGATCATACACATCGTGCTTAGCAGTTTGACCCATGACAAAATCTGCATGAGCATAATCATCTCTGTACTGAACCACAAGCTTATCTCCATCATGATCTTTGAGGCTGGCCAGCAAGAGCTTCACATCTTTGACATCAGAAAGAGCATCTGCCCCTCCATAACTGAGGAAGAGAGGAAGGTCATTCGGGATGCTTGTCATGCTGTACACTGGAGGATTGGGCTGCCCATAGTGTTGCATGTTCTCATTCTTGTTATTATAGTCATACATTGCAACTGTTCCATCTCTTATCACTGTACACAAATCACAGGATTGAATTTTATTTTTAATCTTATTTTGAGCACACATAAAAAAACATTTGCTTTTATAATTTGAAGATTTTTCCATGGTGTTTGTGAATCAGAAATTAAGAGGACTTACTCTGAGATATATGGACCATGTTTTTTGTTGAGGTTGACTGAGGCTCATGGTCCAGAAAAACATCTACTATGGAAGAGTTTAAGCAGCAATTCTTGCCTTCAGTTGGCCAAAAAAAAATAGTCAATAGAAGAATGTTTAAGTGCTCGTAACAATGTTAGGGACATCTGTGCTACCTGTGAAAGCGGTCAACAAGTGAGTGCAGTCAACACCTGGTTTACTGCAGACAGCCTTAAGAACTTCGACTAGTGCCTTCCTGTTCGAATGGGGAAACATAAACAGACCAGATTATAGTTCATCAAATTAATAGGAATGAGTATTATGTCTGTAACTAGGCTTCTCTTGGAGACATTGGAAAAACACATGTCAATTTGTATAATGCAAATAAATTTGAATCAGAACTCTCAAGTCTTTTGGAAAACTTTTCAGCCATTTAACATCGAAAAGTTAGAAGCATTTGGAGAAATCGTTAGTTTCTTAAAGTACAAGATAAAATATTATACTGCTGTACTTGGTAAACAGTGGTTTGAGAATCGTAAAGAACAAGTGAACAAGAATTGTTACCCATTCGGATTAAACTCTCTGATATCTGCCTTGTATAATGCCTGTTAGAAGAAGGTAATAGGTTGTCAAAGAGTTGATTTCTTTTGGACAACTAAAATAACTAGAAAAAGGGATTTGCTCTTACCTCAGCAATAAAGTTTTCAGCAGCAGCTCTTGCAAGGGGTGAAGGTATCTGACCAACATAAGCAATCGGGCTAAGTAAGACAGCTGATCTCAATCTATTCAGTTGCTGGTCTTTGCAAAAAGCACCAAGAGCTACCAAAGTTCCCTACAAAAAAAAAAATAATAATAATTCCATTAATATTGTGTCCTTAGAAGAAAAAGAAGTCCCAGAGCAGAAACAGAACAAAACTGCAGAGTTTGTGGAATTCACCAGTGAATGTCCAACATAGTGAATTTTCTGTCCTGTTTGATAATGCACGTACTGGAATGTAGCTGGAAGATCATAAGCGACCAATTCATCCCATGACCATTCCCAATAAGCCTGAAAAAAGAGCAAAATGGCATCTAATATGAAAAACAATATGGTGTTTGTGTTATTGAGCATTTTCATGTTTTCACAAGTAACCAAGAACAGAATGGCATGTAGTTACCGGATCATCGGGACTGAGTGATGTATGGCCGAGGCTATATTTGGTGCCGCGAGTGTTGCCAAGCCAGACCTCATACCCATTATCAGCCAAGAGGAATGCCAAAGATTGGTCAGGAGGTAGTAGCAGCCATGTTATCCCATCCTGCCCACCACACCATATAAACAAAACTGTTACATCTAACCAATTTACTGAACCTATTGAAGATTCAAAAGTTACCGGCGCAGAATTACTGACCATCAGCAGCCCGTGTTGTAGAAGTACCGGTATCCGGTTTCCGGATGCCTCCCCTGACTTTCTAACTGGAATTCTCTGCATACTGAGTATATAGCCATCTTGTGTTGTTACCTATAGAACCCAAAAATGCAACTTTCAGTCAATATTTACTGTGAATAGCTCTTGATAAACTGAGCAGCAACAAAGGCAGACACATAACTGTGTGTTCTTCACAAGCATAGCCATGAGTTTCCACCATTGTTGCACAGATGCCATCATTGGCAGATGGAGCCAATGCAGAAGAAGCATCCTGACCATTATTGGCTGAGAGTAGCTTTGTTCTTGCTCCAACTGCTGACTCACAGAACAGAAGAATGACTAGAATACTAGAGGCTAAAATGTTATTAGCCATCATCTTCATCATGTGTTTAATTAATTGTTTTCTGGTTGAATCACCTTTATGGCTCTGACATATGTCTTATAGGTACAGAAAAACCAGATAAAAACAGAATTGGGGCGTTCACATGAGCTCATACACCTCCTTTCGTCAACAGATTGCCTTAGTGGTTTAAACTATACAGTTAATCAAAGGCATCTTCGTGGGACCTACCCCCTTCCAAATTTAAAACAATTAAAACCTACATCAACCTAGGATTTCGTCGCTGCCACGATTCCATATTTTAAAAAGAATTTCATCTATTAGTTCAAACCTAGTCCAAGAGTGTAAGCCAAAACATGTTCATGTCCAGAGACTCATACGTTGTCACTGTTTGTTTTGTCTAATTAGTTAGAGATTAAGACGTACTGCCAATGGAGGCATAGAAAGCTAAAACCCCATTGCCTCATTTCAAACATGACGAAAAAAATAGAGTTCTTACATTCATGTAGATTTCATTATTAGCACATTATAATCTGACCAGAGAGAGAGAGAGAGAGAGAGAGACAGTGCATAATAACAAAGTAAATTTAGGTTTTAAACACACAAAAAACTCACTTTTGAAAAAAGCCAAAAAAAATTCAAAAAATACAAAAAAATCCCTCAACCTTCAAACCAAAGACATAAATGTAAAAGATTCCTTCGGAAATTCAAAAATAAATAAGGACATTTTTGTCCATTTTGGCTTCTTTTCAAAATATTTCTCTCCTTTGGCCTTTTACAAGGCTCTAATGACAAAACCATGCCACAAAGGAGAAAAAAACAAAGCCAAACTTCTTAAAACACCCGACACTTTCTTTGGTTGAGAGAAACTATCAAACTAATAAGAGCTCAAACACTTTCCTCCTGTGTGGCCATTCAGAGTTAAAAACCTCCGATGCTTTCATTTCCCAGTCAACCATTTTCTGCATAAACGAGGTACTTTAAGCAAGTGTACCTCATCTCTCACACAGATTGCGCTCAGGAATCAAATGAAACCAGAAGGAAAAAAATTCATCAACTGGTCTATTTCAAGCGGTTAGCGAGTACAAAGCAGATTCATTTACACATATCTTGATTCACAACAAGAAAGGCAATGCTGAATCTAATTCCTTTGGATGATTCTCATCATTTATCTTACGTTTCAATAAATACCAGCAAAAAAAATCAAACCGTTAACAAGTATAAAGCTCTATCAACAATCTTTTTCCATCAGGCTTTCTCAGCAAACAAAAATCTGTCATGATTTATGCTTGCTAACAAGATTGGTGCGATTCTCCAAAATTAGGTGGGGTATGAGTGTCCTTTATCTTCTCCAAAGTTTTGACTACATTGTCTTGAGTTCTTGGTCTGATCAATGATCTCCTGAGCAATTGCCACCTTTTAGGTTTAATTTGCCCTAGCAATTTCATCTGCTCCCTTCTGAACTTCCTATTTGCATACCACCTTCCACCTCGCCAACCCAAAGCGTAACTGCAATTCAGTTAAAAAGGTGGACGTGTAAAAAGCCTGAATAGTTCAATATTTCTAGTTTCATTTGGAGAGGCAATTATATTTCAGACAAGGAAATTAAGATTTAGTAACAAACCCGACAACCAAAGTGGTTCCGGCAGTGGCTATGCATGAAGGAACACCAATACTTCCAGAATTAACAATGTTTCTAATTTCTGAATGTTCCAGATTATGATTGTTTTTCATCTGCTACCAAAACATAAACAAACATCCAAATGTAAGCATAACCAAAATCTAACTAGAAAAATTAAGAATGAGATCTGGCTCACATAATGCCTTATCCTACCAAAAAAATATTAACAACATAAATGGGATGAAAACAAGAATACAAGACATGGATAATAGAACTAACAGGAAGAAAAAAAAAATTATTGTCCTTTCAGGGCGACTTCAAAACCCAACAGTGTTTTTGTAAAGAGTTTAGCAATATACTAAGTGAAATGTCAACAGTTTTCAATATTGTGCTTACAGCTTTTTCGATTGATTCGAGCCTTTGATCAACTCTTGATTCATGTACATGACGTATAGTATATCCTGCACCCATAACAGATGTGTATTGGATAAGACATTCTTTTCTAACATGTTATCGAGAGAGACAATAGTAATAAGGTTGAAGGAAAACTTTTGCACCTCAATGCATTAGCAGACCAAATTTTTTAAATTATAACGAATCTTTCAATCATAGATAAATAAGTTAGTCAAAGAACAACATAAACCATATTATATTTTCTTGAAGATGCCTATATAGTTCATCCATATCCAGAAATGATTGATAATTGATTATATCATAACTTCATAAGTTTGGCACTCTGCAAATCTAGCACTAGAACTCACCTATGACTAGAAAATATTGTATATCTGAGATTTACATGTTATAACATACTGGAATCATTTTGTCCATGTTCACCCAACTTGTAATTCGGATTAAGACTTCATACCCGTGTTTGGTAAACTTATCAAATACGTTTGATTGACCCAAAGCTCAGGTTGAATTCTAGTTCATCCAACTGAAGTCACAGTCCTAAGGCTTGCAAAAACCCAATTGCCCTTTTATGTGAAGGCTAGTTTAAGGGAATTTGTATATGTACACTTACAATTTGCTCATTATACCTTACACTTATTGAAATAAGGTGAAGTGCAGTGAGAAAATTGTAGGTTACAAAAAATTTCCTTAATTTGAATTAAGGATGGTTTCAAACAAATTACAACGCACTGTCCGCCAAAATTGCAAATCGCGATTGAAGTTGAGTGCCAAAATGTCACTCTTTTTACCATATAGCTAGCTAAACTCAAAATACAAATCATTAACTCACGCCCTTCATCAATTTGATGATCATAAACACCCTTTATCAATTGATGATCATAAACAAATATACATGCAGAAAAGCAAAACAAAATTGAGAATTAAAAAGTGGCAGAACAAAAATTCACAAAGAAACTCACCAAACCATGCTGTGGCGACTGAAGCTATGGAAGTTCCAACTGTAAATACAACCTTATGCGTTTCAAATATATCCTAAAACATTCAGCAAAAAAAGAAGAACCAAAGCATTTAGAAACCCCAACAAAACTGCACCAAAATCAAACAAAACTCCATGAAAAGCAATTGGTACCCATTAGCACAAACTCAAAGAAAAACCAAAAAATTAGATAAAGCAAGTACCTTAGTTGAAAAATAAGTGTCCTGAACAGCTGCCCATGATCTGAAAGCTTTCTTCCTTAACTGGGTCACGGGTAGAGAGCGCGAAATTACGGTCCCTGCGCCTCTAAGTCGCTGCATGGTGCATTCTAAGGGAAAACCAACACGGTATTTCTGGGAGGGTAAAAAGAAGGCAAGGCTTCAACCTTTCCCTTTCTTCTTCCTTGTTTTTTTTCACCTCTTTGGGTCGTTTATTATTGGTCGAGAATCAAGATCAGATGTGCTCTCAGAGAATTCGTCACTCTTTAAACAGTCAGGGAGTCCATAACATAACTTGCCAAAAACATAAGAAGGCAATAGGCCAAATTGGGCTGGAAATTTCATTAAGATTTGAGATCTGGATTGGGCCCAATCTGTTTTGCTTAACCTACACAATTCTAAAGAGTACTAGAAAATTTTACCAAAAATATCATAGATACTAACTAATGCGACAATTTCTTATTTATAAAGAAGAAGAAAAAAAGATTCGTAGTAGGTTTAGAATGAAAACAAATGAACAACTGTCGCAATCAGTTGTTGTTCAAAAATTAGTATAATAAGTTGGTGTACGTAGTATTATTACACAATATATTTTCATAATAAATGACAAAAATAGATTTTCATAATACCTCTATTTGGTTTTTTTTCCCTTCAAAAAATGAAAGATAAAGAAAGAAACAGGTGTCCTAATCCTCTGCCTTCCAATCGATTTATGGTAATTAAGATTTTATTTTAAAAAATAAAAAATAAAAAAGGGGATTTTCTTTTCTTCTTGTTCCTTTTAACCATACACAAAGCAAATAGACATATGAAAGAAAATTGTAATTATAATCTAAGGGAAAAAAAAAAAAAGTGTATACAAAGTTGCTGAATTACAATTTGAATTCCCGCAGTTGGTCATTTTCAGTTATATTAGTCTTATTTAGGTAGCAATCAAGCTCTGCAAATGTAAGGTTGTTAGAAATACAAACCAAACTCAATTTTCAAAATCAAAATGATGGAGACCAAAATGAAAAATAAAGCAAGTTAGGCCACGGCCACCAAAAATATGATTCAGCCTAAGAATATCAACAGTCATAAAACGACGAGTTTTGAAATGAATATAAATGACGGCTTTAGCGGTCAGTGCTTCTTCACACCACCACTCATTTCGACGAACACCTAAAAAACAAAGTGATGGCTCATCTCCAAGATAAACCCAAGTTTCTTGTTTGCGAAATGCCAAGCTCAATCTTTACTATGACAAAACTATTGTTCGAACGTAACTTGTTTGTGTGGTTTGTGAGTAATTGCATGGATCTCGAGTTTACCGACAAATTTATTTGTGTTACTTGAAAAAGAAGAAGCAAAAGAAAAAGAAAAGAAAAGAAAATGATTATAAATAGTTCCTATAGGAACAAAATCATGAAGTCTTCTTCGCACACTAGAAATAATGATCATGCTCAACACAAAGCTAGGAATTCCCCACTGGGCAAGCCTTCTTGCAAAGAGAGAGAGAGAGAGGGGAACATTTGAAACACAAGACATGATAAGAGACCAATAGCCACCTCTTCTCCAACAACTACTAGCTAACACCCACCAAATAGAATCAAAGTAGACAATTTTAAAATACAATAAAAAGAATCCAAAGATGAACTCAAGTTAAGTTGAACAACAAAAGAGATGTTCCAAAATATAAACATTTTCTTTTTCCTTTTTTTTGGTCTTTCTTTCATTTCGCTTGTGGAGGAGAGGAGGTGACTGAAAAGAAAAAAGAAAGGGCATGTGATTTGAAGGGCAAGCTTCTCTCTCAGTATTATCCTGTAAGGTAGCTTAGGGAAGGGTGCCCTCTGTCTGCAGGAGGGGTCCTTGGGGTTTGGGGATATATTGATATTTGATACTCAATAGAATCTGCATAACATCACATGTGCAGCTAATAAATGGTTCTTATCAAGAACCCTATCAACATGCATTGCCCCCTTCCCTCTCACCAAACAAACTTCTGACTAATAACAAAATGGAAAGCTTTCCTTTGAATAAAAATAGAGCGCTTTTCTAAATTCAGATAATGTTCTGTACACAAAAGGGAAAACAAAAAAACAAAAAAAAACAAAGATGGGTATTGAGAATCTGATGAAGAGGGCAAAAACCCAGATCAGATCTTGATCTAGTGCTGGGTAAACAAGATCTAATATTAGCTTCAACAATACACAGAATATTCCTCCAAAACCCATCACAGTGGAAGAAGAAAACCCAGATGCTATTTCTACACCATAATATTCTAACAACGTAGAATTAAAACAAAACAAGAAGGAAAAAAAAAAAACCTCAAATTCTTCTTCTCAATCACCAAGTACCAGATTTCCTATTCTTTTTTTTTTTGAATGATTTTCCCGAGAAAATAAGGGCGGACCAAAAAAAAACGAAAGAAGAAAGGAAAAAGGGGGAGGACCATTATGGAGATCCATACGGTAATTAGAGGCACAAAGCGGTGGCTTGAAGATCATGATCATCACCACAAACCTCACCGGATTTGAATAAATCGAGGCCGTCCATCATCGGGGGCGGCGGCAGGTTGAGATCGAACGGCAAAGGCGAGACTCTCCGAAACGACGACGTCAGGACGCAATCATCGCCGTCGTCTACGACGGAGGATGATGAGTCGCAGTCGCTGTGGCAGTCATCGGGTGGGACAGGGTGCACGGGTCTCCGCTGCAGCTGAGCATCGGAGGTGGGCCTGGGCTGGGGGCGGGGCCCACTGAAAGACTCGACGGTGCTGCTGAGACTGCTGGAGGTGGGCCTGCTTGCCTGAACGACATCGCAAACCGTGTCGTCGTCGTAGAGAGAAGGATGATGAGGATGGAGGCGGTGGTTTTTGTTGATGTCGTAATCCGCGGCGGAGGTGGGGGGAGGGAAGTTGGTCTTGGCCTTGGGCCCGCGGAGGGATCGGGCTGCGGCATCGTAGGCTCGAGCCGCGTCCTCCGCCGAGTCGAAAGTTCCGAGCCAGACCCGAGTCTTTTTCCAGGGGTCTCTGATCTCGGCTGCGAATCTACCCCACGGCCGCTTCCGTACGCCGCGGAATCGGATTTCTTGGCCCGCCGTGGGCTTGGGTTTGGGATTGCATAATTGGGCTCCTGCTCCTCCTGCGGCTGCTGGCTGCTGCTGCTGCGGTGGCTCTGCCTCCTCGCCGCATGGGAAAAAGAAAACGAGAAAGAAAAAAAAAAAAAAAGGAGATGGTAGGTAGAGATGAAGATTGAAGAAGGGCCTGTGATGGGGGGCTCTGTTTTCTCTCTCCTTCTTCTACCACCTCCTTGAGGGATTGGGGTTGGAGGGGATTGTGATTGTTAGTGTTGTAGTTGTTGGGTCTTCTTCTCCATTTTTTGGTGTTTTTGGATTTGTTTGATCACTTTCTTTCTTCTCTCCTCTTTCTCTCTGCCTTTGCTGTTCCTCTCCTGGTTTTCTTTCCTCGTTTCGCTGTTTGTTATCATTTTGCCTTTTTTATTCTTTCGAAATGGGGAATGCGGAAAAAGAAAATGGCTGTCGTGAAATTACCTAAACACCATTCCTCTACAAAAACACGTGGATTTTTGTGCTTTTTTTCTGCCCTTTTCCTTATGTCTCTCCATTTCCTTTTTTCTTATTTCAAACTAAAATGCCCCTCTATTCTCTTTCACTTTATATTCTCTCGCACACTCTCTAAGGTCACGTAAAACGCCACCACATGCACGCAATGAGAAGATTTTTTATCTTCACCCCCAAAAAAAAAAAAATTAAAATAAATAAATAAAATCGTCATGCCATATCATTATACATTTGTTGTTTTAATTGAACTATTTATCTATATTTAAATTTTTTATTCTATGTGTTTATTTATTGGAGTAATCCGTTATAGTATGTGAATACGATGATTACAAATTTAAAAAATACAAATTTATAAATAAACCCATCAAATATGACAATGTATTTATAAAAAAAACCAGAATAAAGCTATTTAAAATAAATTACACACCCAAACATAACCCCAAAGTCAACTTTTTTGGGTGAAATGTTTATAAATTTTTGAGTGTGTGTAATGATGGGTTTTGGGTGTGTTTATACCATGTTTAAATAGTGCTTCGGGTTTTTTATATAATTTAACTCTTCATTTTAGTGTAGAAACTCCTAAAGGAAGTATTATTAAAATAAATTATTCATATCCACCAAATCATAATTTCCGTGGGTGAAATTTTATACATTTTTCATTTCACATTATAATATTTTCGAGGGGAAAAAAAATAGATCCCAATGTATAGCATTCTTTTTAAAGGCGTTTTGAATAAAATCAAGAGCGCCTCAAATCACTCAAAATTATCATTTAGAATTACAGCAAAACAAGCAAGCCGATGTGTAACTCCGTTGCTAACCCAAGAAGCATACCGTACTGGCACCTAGCCTCCGTAAACCCCTGCAACACAACACGAGCATCTTCAACAATCCTCATTATGCGAGGTAACGGCGTTTACAACAGCCGACGATTCTCCTTCAAGCACAATTCCTGCCTCGTGTATGAGACTTGCAAAACAAAGTCCTTCCCAAGCCGCCAAAGCTTCAGCATGGCCCGCCGATGACATATTAATTTCCTGCACTTTTTCGTATAACTACTCCCACCCCCAACGGTGCTTCGAGGCCAAGATGAAATTTAAATACTAATCATCATTACATAAATTAGTTAGTGGTAGATATACTAAAATGCCATTTATTTTCAACGGAGTCTAATCTAATGGAAAATGACCTTGATTTGAAAATTAGTGGTCTCATATTTGAACTCATGACACTTAAGAGTGTGTGTGTGAGAAACCTCATTCTTTGTAATTTAGACTATTACTTGTATTATAAAAATATATATATATATTATCTTTTTTTGTCTTAATTTTTTATTATCTTTTTTTTTTAATACAAGGAATACGGAGAGAGGGAAGAATTGAATACATGATCTTATATGAAATGGTAAATATTTCTAGCCACTTTAATTACAACCTCCTATAATTTTCATGACCCTTAAATACAATGAAAATTAGATGTCTCCTTTCGCTGGTTATGGAGATTAATTGATATTTATGAGATGCACAAGAAGAAGATAGGTAATTTATCATGTTGGGGCCACTCATTTACTATTTTACTGACAGTATATTATTATTGAAGCAATTTTGCTGTTGCTGTTTTAACAGTCTTTAATGTTACGGGTTTGCACCTCATGACTTATTCCTCCAATCAAGTATGAGTGAAGCAGACAAAATAGGAGTAGGTGCGTGATTGAAGTTTTTTTTTAATATTTTAATTGCAATATGAAAATAAAAACTTCTTTTATCGATGGAAAATTAATTAGCTAAATTTGGACATATTTCTAATGTTAGAAAGATGAATATCTTTCACAAAGACCAAATTGGTCAAAACACAATTTGAGACTTTACATAGTTTTTCAGTTTGTACATTGAGACTTATTGTTGATGTGCACTCTAGTTATACAAGGGATATTTTATTTTAATATAATCTAAATTATAATGAGGGAAATTCAAACTTTGGTGTAGAGCAGAGAACACATTAGCTCTAGTTAACTTGACTAAACTTATATATGCTAGTAATAAGTATCAAAAATGGTCCCTAAGGTTTGTCAAATTATCACCTTTGGTCATTTATATTTTTTCTAACATTATTGGCCCTTTATATTACATTTTACACATTAATTTGGTCATACCGTTAAGTTCAATGAAAAAATTATATTAAATTGCTAATGTGGATGCCACGTGAATTAAGCAATGTTTAAAAAATTTAAAATATATGAAAAAACTGAAGGAAAAAAAACATGGGTAGGAGTTGGGAATATGTCTTGGGTGGGGTTGGGATTTGGGCAGTTGCTGAGGATAGGTCTCTTGTGGGGTCAGGAATAGGGTCAGGAATGGACCTATGGTATGTACAACCTGGGCTATAGCCCAGGTGAGTTTTTTTCTTTTCGTATAGTTAGTTTTAATATTAACTGTTAAGCATATATGATGAAAATGGGGGATAAGCTAGTCCCAACACAAGTGCTTGCAACAACCAAGCACCTGCCACAACCATTGACCACCCAACCCAAGCGCCATATGCAACCACTGACCACCCAAGCACTTGCAACCGATCCAAACCCCCACAGTCACATCCACACGCAGTAACCCCAATCTAGCATCGCCATCAGTTCTAGTTAGTTTTGGCGAGCACCGATTGGAGACAACAACTTCACAGCTTGAACTATGGGTTATGGATGACGGCGACTATGCAACGATGGCGACTGTGAGACAACGACGACTACACAAGCAGAGGGAGAAGTAGAAGATGGAGTTGATTGAGAAGAAGAAAAGCAAAAAAATTCAAAAAAAAAAAGGAAAGAGAAAAATAGATTGAGAAGAAGAGGCGAAGGAGAGAGGCTGGATAAAAAGAAGCAAGCTGAGGGAGGAAGAAGAAAAGAATGAGATGCAAAGAGAGAAGAAAAGTCTAAAAAATAATAATTAATTCACTTTAATATGTTTTAGAAAAAATTAAAAAATTAAAAAATATTGAAAAATATTGTCCTTTTCCAAGCATACACCAAATGTGGTACAAGTGTTATCTAGCTTAGGTCAAGCCAAGCCAATCCAAGACAGTCCTTTATCATAGTCCATGCCAATACAGCCCTTCGTAACGAATAAGCCCCTAAGAGTTTAGCTAAGCCTAAAATCTAACAGTCTAATAAGGTAAATCTAGCTCATCCCATGTTGAAATCCTGTGTCCGTCCCTAGATGGGGTGGATCTCGGGTGGGGGATGGGGGTTGAATGGTGGCATTGGGCTCGGGAGTTTTCTCGGTAGAGAGAAAAACAGAGGGAGATAGGGAGAGAGGGAAGGAGGTGGGGAAGGGGGGAATTGGGGGTTGGGTCGAGGAATTGGCGATCTGTGAGGTTGAGTTGGTTAAGAGGGCTGGATTGGGGGTTTTGTGGTCGATGGAGCATGATCTCATTGGATATGTGGGCACCACATACGTGTCACATCATCAATTTAACAAAAAAAATTGACGAAACTTCACGGCGAAACTAAATTGATGTGTGAGGTGTAATATAAAGGACCAATAATGTCAACAAAATTTATATATATATATATAAAAGAACCACAAGTGATAATTTGATAAACCTCATAGACCATTTGTGATAACAACTCATTTCTAATTTAACAAGATTGATGGTATGATATAGAGCAACGTTTTTCATCACACTAAGCTCTTATCTCAAATTTTGCACCTCTATTTGAAATGACAATATTTTATTTGTTTATATTTTTAGAAAAAAGGAGAATGCAATCATTTTAGAATCAATGGATGACAGGGCTAGAGAAGAAGAACACAACGGATATTAGTTTTGCTATATATTTCTCATTTATTATTGTTTTCACGTTTCGAAATTTTTGTGTGCAGTACATCGTCTTTTGTTAAATAATGAATTTACTTGATGTATCATATCGATAACCCAATATTTTCTCATACTTATGGAAGTGTTAATAATTGTTAGACGAAATTACCCCTTCAAATAAGACGAGGGCAATTTTGTCATTAAATGTCGATACATAGTTGCATACACTGCACGTACACCGACCAAGCCCCAACACCGTAATGGGCTTATGGGTCCCACTCTGTAACGTTTACTTAGACAATTTTGAGACCAGCGGTTTGACATTGCTCGTTTTATTGCACAAATTCTTTTTTGGACTTTTTATATTTTTTTTGCTTGATATGTATCATTTTTCTTACATTTAAAATAATATTATTAATATATTATACAAGCTAACTTTTAATTCCCAAATTTACCCTTATTATATGTATTCAATTTATCCAAAATAAAATTCACAACTTTCTTACCATCTTATTAATTTTATTTTAACATCAATTATTTACTCATGGCTACAATTTTATTAGACAGCCACAGTGGTTAGTTAACTTCCCTTCTTCAGATTCAAGAACTTGGTTCGAACCTTGCGGTGCCATTTGGGCTAGTTCTTTCCCACATTATTATATTTTTCCAATTGAAAAGGGCTATTATTATTCTTTCAAGTTCGAATTTATAATCTTAAATTAATACGAAATTAGGTCAGTTGGTTAATGCAATGAGTCAGCCCATTTGCACCTAAGATTATCCTTAACCTCGCAAATTACATTAATTTAAGGCATTTTTATCAATCCTTAATCGAATTAGGAGGAATTGAATTAAAGAGGAGTTGGATTAATGAGAGTTAGATTTCATATTCTTATTGAAGTTGTTAACTAAACCATATGTAATTTGAATATGAGTAATACTAATTCCTTCTAAGTTGTTTACTAAATTCACATTAATTGGAATTGAAACCAAATTGATTACTAAAATGTCAACGTTATTGGGTTAAAGTAGATGATAAATTTGAAATTTTAAAAAGTGTGAGGATATAATGGGTAAAAAGGTTGAATTCCTCATGAGTTATTTATCCAGGAATTAAAATACCATCTCCTACCCAAGAGTCCAATACCCCCCAAATCAATAGTTGAATTTTTGATTTTGTGTGGGGCCCATTCGCATTTTCATTCCTCTATGTCAATTAAACACATGAGTATCCGTAATAGGAATTCAACTCCTTATTTTGATTCCGATTATGAATTAATAAACATGTCATTAGAGTAATTTAGACTATTACCAGTATTTTTTTTTTAAAAAAAAAAAAACTCTTGTATAATATTTAAGTAATAAAACAAATTATTGTTTCTTTATATACAGAGAGCTTCCATTGAGGGATCCCTCAAATAAGCTTATTTGAGGACACCTTATAGGCCATTCGGATTGTATTTCACTAATCCAAACCGTCTATTTTGTATATACACATTCAAAGATCATTTCTACAAAAAATCACTTGAATCCGATATCATTTGACCATTCAATTGATTTATTGAAATTTTAGTATTTTTTTGAAGCACCGTGTTCATTGATTTTGTATGACACAATTGGATGTCGAAATGGTTTCCGATTTGTCTAATTTTTTGTAAGGATGATCTATGAATGAAAACCTAAAAAATAGATGGTTTGGATCATTGGAAAAAAATTAGAGAGTACTAAAGCGTCCCTCAAATAAAATTATTTGAGGATCCTCAATAGAAGGGACTTTATATATATATATATATATATATATATATATATATAGTCCCCTTCTATTGAGAGATCTCTCAAATAATTTTATTTGAGGGACGCTCATTAGGGTACCCTACAATTTTTTTCCTAATGATCCAAACCATCTATTTTTTAGGTCTTCATTCATAGATCATCTTTATAAAAAATTAGACAAATCGGAAACCGTTTCGACATCCAATTGTGTCTTACAAAATCAATGAACACGGTGCTTCAAGAAAGTACTAAAATTTCAATAACTCAATTAAGTGGTCAAATGATATTGGATTCAAGTATTTTTTGTAGAGATGATCTTTGAATGAGTATCTACAAAATAGACGGTTTGGATTAGTGAAATACAATCCGGAGTGGGGCCTATAAGGGGTGTCCCTCAAATAAGCTTATTTGAGGATCTCTCAATGGAAGCTCTCTATATATATATATATATATATATATATATATATATAGGGGCGGATCCGTGGCACCATATTTTTTACACAAGTTTTGACACAATTTTTGGGCCATTAGATTACTCCACTTTTAATGGTTGAGATTAAATATGACATGACAAAATAATATTTTTCTCTTTAATTAATATTTATACATTGGGATTAAAATCCTGATACCATATTAATTAAGAATCAATTCTCTCTCTTCTCATTAATTATCTTTAATTAATTAATTCTCTCTCTTTCTTCTACAGAGAATTGACGTCTCTCTCTCTCTCTCTCTCTCTCTCTCTCTCTCTCTCTCTCTCTCTCGTCCCCAAACCAGCTTCTTAATTAATATTTGCATTGTGGTTTCATATCATTTTCATTTTCCTCCCAAATTTCTTCCTTTCACTTTTTATTTTAATGTCTAAGAGGTGGAAGAACTAACTGTCATCAGAGAATTTATTCAATGAAATACTTCATTGATTAAAGCTATAGGCAAACCTTACTGGTTTCATATCATTTTCATTTGCCGATTCAATCAAAGGAAAGAGAGAGAGGCGTGAGAAGTGGGATTGTGGTTTGGGTATCTAGTTTTTGGTGAGATTGTTTATTTATTAGACCCTAATAAATATTTGAGATTAAAGAGGCAGGAGAGATTACGTCTTCCAGCAAAAGGGTTGGAGAGAGAAAAATTTCCTTTTATTTTTATGAGAGAGAAAATAAAATTAATGATTGTCTATTTTAAAAAATTAAAACTACTTGCCATATAATATTTAATCTCAACCATTGAAAGTGAAGTAATCTAATGGCCCAAAATTGTGTCAAAACTTGTGCCAAAAACATAGTGCCACGGATCCGCCCCCATATATATATATATATATATATATATATATATATATATATCCCCTTCTATTGAGGGATCTCTCAAATAATTTTATTTGAGGGACACCATTTAGGGTACCCTACAATTTTTTTTCCAGTGATCCAAACTATCTATTTTTTAGGTATTCATTCATAGATCATCCTTACAAAAAATTAGACAAATCGAAAATCGTTTCGACATCCAATTGTGTCTTACAAAATCAATGAACACGGTGCTTCAAGAAAGTACTAAAATTTCAATAACTCAATTGAGTGGTCAAATGATATCGGATTCAAGTGATTTTTTATAGAGATAATCTTTGAATGAGTATCTACAAAATAGATGGTTTGGATTAGTGAAATACAATCCATAGTGGCCCTACAAGGGGTGTCCCTCAAATAAGCTTATTTGAGGATCCTCAATAAAGCTCTCTGTATACATATATATATATATATATATATATATATAGGAAACTTGCATTGAGAGATCCCTCAAATAAGCTTATTTGAGGGACACCCTTATAGAGCCAGCTCCATATTGTATTTTGCTAATTCAAACCATCTACTTTATAGATATTCATTCAAAGATCATCTCTACAGAAATAAAAATAAAAATCATTTGAATCCGATATCGTTTGATCGCTCAATTGAATTATTGAAATTTTATTATTTTCTTGAAGTACCGTGTCCATTGAATTTGTATGACACAATTGGATGTCGAAACGATTTTCAATTTGTCTAATTTTTTGCAAGGATGATCTATGAATGTATACTTAAAAAAAATATATGGTTTGGATCGTTGAAAAAAAAATTGTAAGAGACCCTAAAGGGTGTCCCTCAAATAAAATTATATATATATATATATAGTCCCTTTTATTGAGGGATTCCTCAAATAATTTTATTTGAGGGACACCCTTTAGGGTCCCATACCCAAAAAAAATAAAAAAATTTCAATGATCTAAACCATTTATTTATCACATCTTCATTCAAAGATCATCCTTGCAAAAAGTCATTCAAATTGAAAATCATTAAAACATCTAATTGAGACCAACAAAATCAATGAATACGTTGCTTCAAGAAAATACTTAAATTTCAATAATTTAATTGAGTGATCAAATTATATCGGATTCAAGTGATTTTTGTAGAAATGATCTTTGAATGAATATCTACAAAATATACGGTTTGGATTTATGAAATATAATGTGAAATGAGTCTTGCAAAAGTGTCATTCAAATAAGTTTATTTGAAGATCCCTCAACAAAAACTATATATATATATATATATGTATCCTATAATTCTTGCTTTTTGTCTAGGATTTGCCCCCTATTGACTGGCAAAAAGTATGTGTGTATATATATATACACATATTTATAGAGGAATGCTAACAACCTTCTTTCTAACATTCTCCTTTGGACTTTCTCCATTTTTTGCTTGACATGTGTCATTCTCCTGACACTTAAAACAATGTCATTAATATATTATACAAACTAATTTTTGCTTCCCAAGTTAATCCTTATTAAATGTATTCAATTTATCCAAACAAATTTTACAACTTTCTTACCATCGTATTAAAAAAAAATTAATGTCAATTCTTTTTTTTAAAGAAATTTTTTTCTTTAAAAAAAAAAAGAGGAAATGTCCTTTTTAAAAAAATTTAAAAAAAAACTAAACTTGACATTAAAAAAAAAAGGACATTTCCTTTTTTTTTTTTTATTTATTTAAAGCAGACATTTTCTTAAATAAAATAATAATAATAATATGGTAAGAAAGTTGTGATTTTTTTGGGGATAAATTGAATACATTTAATAAGGGTAAAATTGGAAAGCAAAAGTTAACTTGTATAATATATTAATGACATTGTTTTAAATGTAAAGGGAATGACACATGTCAAGCTAAAAAGGGAGAAGGTTCAAGAGAGAAGGTTGCTAGCATTCCCCATATATATATGGCTAACCTTGTTTGAGTTGATCGATATCTTTAGACTGAAATTAGAACTTTGCATGCTCTGGATTTTTTGTTTTTGTTAGGTACAAGACTTATCGCTTTCATGAGTGTTTTAAGATCCCAACTAAAATCAATTCAGTCTAATCAAACAATTTGATTTGGTTTTCTCCTCAACCGGTTGGATTCTGTGTGAAATGTGAAACCAATTTAATTGACCAAAATGGAATCAATCCCATTACATCTTTTTAAATACAACAAATATTACATGTTAAGTGTTATAGGGTGTGAGTTTGGACTTTGCCACTTTTTCTTTTTTCTTTTATCAATATATATAAAGCAAAAGGTAGAGAATGGTGAAACATTTAAAATACCAAAAAATACCTTTAGTTAATGCTAACATTAAGAATTAAAATTATTAATTAAATGATGATAATATGGTAAATTCACACTTTTTCATATTAAAAAAAATTAAAATTAAAAGAAAAATCTGATAATGGATTCTACTTTTATGGAACACAACTACCCATTATATTTTTTAATTCTAAAATAAATTTAATTTTTTTTTTTAAAAAGGCCTCTCACAGGTGCAGAAGCGCGTGCAGAGAGGCTAGTAAATATTTATGTCAAGGGCATGTTCTTCGTGAAATTGTTGAGAATTAGTATGTTTCAAATATCCACGTAACCTAACACGAGGATTACGAAAACACGAATTCAATCCAACTTCTAATTGTATTAGATTGGATTATGAAACACAAAACTCGACTGTGGTTAAATTGGATATGATTAACTTTGAATTTATGATTTTCTCAAAAAATAAAAATGAAAACTATATATCATAAGGTCAGATTGTCACTAAAAGATAGAATAATTTTTTAAAAAAAATACTTTAAAAAAATACAGGCGATAGTCTAACCTACAAAATAAAGAGAGTTTTTCACACATACACTACCAAAGTGCTACGAGAATTCCAACTTAAAAATAAAACAATGTTTAAATTAGCCGATTTGAACAAAGAATTTTCTTCAACTTTAAAAAATGCTCACAAACTAACGTCCAAGTATATTTTATATTGGGACTAACAATGTCCAAGTTAATTCATGTATTTTTTTTCTTCTGAAAATTCAATTATGTATTTTTCTTTACCATTGTCCCTTAAAAACGAAAATATTTATGGTGCCTTTGATAAATATAAATAAATAAATAAAAAGTTTTTTATTTTATTTTTAATGGTAGTCTTTTGATTCAAAATTCCTAATGAAAGACATAATCACTGCCAGAATCAGACAAGTAAGTCAGGCATCTGCTACCATTCATCCGCGTGAATCACACTAATCAAGACCCAAATATGGGAACCGGGAGCACCGGTTTCCCGGTCAAAACGAGTCAGACACATCACACAAAATTCAAAACCGAGGCGACCTTCCCTGAGAGCCACACCTCACAGCCAACCCACAGCTGTAGATGCCTTCCCTCGCTCGGCCCTTTGCCTATATAATCTATCACCCACTCTCTGACCCACACGTGTTCCTCTTGTACACAAATTGCTCCATTAATTTAATGGACTCAAACCACCTTTTGACTTCAACCCTGTTTTGTTCGAGGCATGACAATGTGCGCCCTGTTGCTCTGTGGGTCATGCCACATCACTCGACTGAATGACGTGGCATAGGTTCACTCATAGAATAAAATGTTTTATTTATTTATTATGGGTGCATAGGGTCACTCATAGGGTCACCCTAAAAAGCGAATTTCACCTAAGTAATTAAGGAATTTTTTTTTTTTTTTGGGTTCCCAAAGTTAGGAAGAGGTTGATTAAGGGTAAGGATTTATAGAAAGATGAAAACTAGGGGCTAGTTTGTCATTTTTGTATTGTGAAAATAATTACTCTCTAATTTGTTGTGAGAGAAATCATTTTTGCTTTTGGTAAACTTTTTATTAAAAATATTGTTGGTACTGATTCCCTTATAATTAAAAAATGATTGCCGCATAATCATTAAATCTAGCGCCTCTTCAAAATTGATTCCTACATAATCAGAGAATGAAAGCACCTCATTATCTGATTTCCCTTATAGCTTTCTATCATATCAACTTTTAACAATAAATGATTTTCTCATAGTTTACCAAACGGACTAGGCTTCCCAATTTTTTTTTAAAATCACTTATCACTCCAAATAAATAATGTCAAACAGACACTAGGTATAGACGAACAATGGATAAAAACTATTGAGAACAATAAAAACACAATTCGAGATCTTGTAATTCCATTTGAATTTGGTGTAGAGTAGGTTTCCCATCATGTCAAATTTCTTAAAAGGCTAGGGCACAATGATGATGTAAAATGTATCTACCTCAGTACATTTCTGGTTTAATACTTAAGTCACTTTATGTGTCACTAGACCTAATTCACATGTGTAATAACTTCCCACCAACTAAGCAATAATTCTGAGAATTACTTTTTGCTGTTCTAAAGAAGCACCTTCACACACATGTTGGGTCACTATTCAATCCTTCACATCGTATCAATAATTTTACTTAGTTCCAAAGGAGAGGAGACTAATTAATTAACTTACCCTCTACTATTTTGGTAAATATAACTTTTCATTTACATTTCCCCACCCAAAAAGAAAAAAAAAATGTTGCTAGATTCAATTTCTCTACATCAACTTTTAAAAATAAAAATTTGTCTCTTTATACACACTACAATTAAAGAAAAAAGGAGCATTATTATTATTATTATTTGGGTGCAAAAGGCCAAACCATTGCAAACTTGCTACCATAATCATGGCGTGGTGATTTAGCCGCTCCCTTATTTTTTTTTAGGGACATTTTAGAAAAAGCAAAAGGAGTGAGAAAAATTTTAAAAGAAGCAAAAATGGACAAAAATGCCATTATTTATTTTTAGATTTCCTAAGGAATCCAATACATTTGCATGTCTTTGATTTGAAAGTTGAGTGGTTTTTTTGTCTTTTTTGAAAAAGCTTTAACTTTTTCCAAAAGTGAAAATTTTTTCATGTCTAAAACCTAAAAAACCTTTTTTTTAAAAAACCAAATGCACTCCAAATTAAAATTTTCTATGTCTTTTTTCAAGGAATGGAAAATGAAGATTCTTTTACCATATTTGGTAATGCTAAGAAAGTAATAAGGAAATATCACTTTATTTATTTTCTCATGTTTTGTTTGTGTAGGAATGTAAACAAAGTGTGTTTAATTTTCCAATTATACCCATATTAGATCAAATAAAAAAGAGAATGCATTCAATGCTATATAGTTATTCTAATTTGTTAATGGAGACAAAGTTGTCATTAAAAAGGTGCATTTAATGCTGGCCTTAGTTTCTCATGAGGAAGGGAAAATGAAATCCAAGAGGGTAGGAGGGTTGCATGCCAGGCAACCATTTCCTATGTATGAACATACTAGATAAGGGAAATCATTTGATTTCTCATCCCTTACCTTTTTTTTTTTGGATAAAAAATAATTTATAGGGAGATTGGCTACTTTCATCGCCAAGGGCAAACCCACAACCTCTAGTCAAAAAGATTTACACATGGCACCCAACTGCGAGCTGCAACGGGTATGAATTTATATAAGAAATTACAGATCACACACTAATGAGGATTGTTGGCAACGGAACTTGAACACTAATAAGACTAAACACAATACATGGACCTTATCAATTAAACCAACCCTCATTAGCCCCTTAATCCCATTTTCCATGAACTATAAACGCCCCAAAAGGTTGCTTGGGAATGCTATTGTAACAAACGCTTATGTTCATAAGCAATTTTTTATTTATACAAATGCTTCTAAAGAACGTTAATTTTTTTAATTGAAAATCCAAACGCTTCTCGATATAATGTAAAATAGTAATAATAAGTGGGTGCAAAGAGATATTTTGGGTGCGCGTGTAAGAAATACAATTTGCTTTTGATCCTCTAGACGACGTGGCGAGAAATGAAAGCGACAGCATGGACCATTATGCTAAGCCAAAAACCAGAAAATCAGCGCACAAACCAATCACGGGGCTACGCTTCCAAAATAAGCTTACCCGTCGCCTTGTTTGGTTTCTAGCTTCGGTTGCGTTTCGTTGCTTTGTTTGCGGGATTGCCACAAGCGCACGTTAGCATCAGCAGGGGCAGCTTTTTTGGGGTTTTAGTTTTGCGGGGAAGAAAAGTAGATGGTATCGTACGCAACCTGCGCAAAAAGAGATGGGGCTGCCGGTGACTTTGCTTGATTGCTTGCTTGCGCCAACGAGGGGTATAGTGGTAATTGTGGCAAAAGGTGGTTTGGTCGTTGTTAAATCATTGATCAGACGGTCGTGGTGAACAGAGAGTTTGACTGGTGCGGGGGATGATTAAATGCGCGTGGTAGGTGTGGGACCCTATTTAATTGGATCACAGAGATTCTGGATGGAAATATTTTGATGCCGCTCTGTCACGTGACTCGGGACCTCTGTGCATGTGACCATGTCTTGAGCATCATAAAGTCCATCGTATAATTCATCCCGTAAAGAAAAAATGTGTGCGTGATAAAATAAGTGGTTTTGTTTGCTAATATTAAATTTTTAAATAATAAATTATTACAAAACATAGGTACAAATTTTATATTAAGGTGAGGATTAAACCATATGTTTTCTTTTGTTGGTAAATTAGAAAGAGATAAAACTATTAAACTATCCTAATTCTAACTCGCTTTCCTTCTATTTCTCACCACTCGGACTAGCCACAAAAGTTAGTACTACCGATTTTCGTAGACTTAATATTCTTAATTATTAATTTTCTCTAAGTTCAAATCTACATAATTGCTATTTACACTACAATATAGTAATCCTACACTCATTTCTATGTTATTTTTCTTCATCAGAAAGAAGTTCACGATGATTATTTTAGAGTGCCAATAATAGCTCCTAACCTTGAAAACGTTTTCTACTTTCCCTTCCATATTGCCTCTTCCCCGTTATCGTTGTGTGAAACGTGTCTGGCCCACATTCTTTAAGGGAGTAAAGGTGCCCAACAAGGCCCAGCCACTGGCAATTTTGTACAAGAAGACCCACCTAGCCCAACGTGTCATCATAGACCATATCAATCTCTGTTGTTTATGTATTTTCACTCCTCATCCACATCATCCACATTCTAACCATCTGATTTACACAACCAACAGCTTAGCCATTTCTTGTCACTTGTAACAAAATGCAAGAAATCAATTTTCCACACCCAATAGCAATCAAAATTGAGGTTTAAAAGCACAAACTTCCTTTGAACAAATAAAAACATCATCCAGTGAGCCAAACTGGAGAAAAGGTATCATCCAAATAAAAAGACAATTTAAGGGATAGGGAATTTAAAAAGGAAAAAAGAAAGAGGAATCTTAGAATTTTCCACCTGCGTTTTATTCACCACAAAAAAATGCTTCCATGCCCCCCAGTTTTTGCTCATCAAATTGATCTCCAGAGAACCTATCCAACTCCGGAGATTCACAGGTGAAAATGGGGGGGGTAGGAGAGTGTGTATTAAATATTCCCTTTTAAGATACTGATAAAAAAAAAAATAAGCAAAGTGCACCTAAAAAAATCTGGCTTCAACCAGATTGGTCTTGTACGGGTTCTGAGGAAGTTGGAGAAGGTGGTACAGAACCAGCTTGTTCAGGGGAATCTTCAGCAGTTTTTGTATCTGAGTTCTCATACTTCTTGTTCACAGGTTTTTTGACCCCATCAGGAAATTTTGAGGAGATGGAAGGGGAAGTCTCTAATCCATGGGCCACAGACCAGCCTCTGGGATAACTTAGGAGGGAGGAATCAAGTGGCAAAGCATTCATACCAAAATTATAGGCAGCAGAATGTTCCACAAACGGGTGATCGAATCTGCAAGTTGGTCCATACTTGCAGATTCCATACATGATGTAGTATGAACATGGTGGTTGCCCCTGCAAGTTGGCAAGTATATTAAAAAAGAATACTGATAGAAGAACCATCGAAACAATTCTCTGAGTTGTTTATAAGAACTGAGCTGAACAGTGCACAAACCAACATGCACATCACTGTAATCTAGAAAATAGAAATAAAACTTACAGGTCTTGAGGGAAGCCCAAGTGGGTGTGTAGCTGATTCTGCAATCCTTTCTTTTGGGTGATGGTACTTGCAATCTATTCCATATTTGCAAGTCCCCGTGCTCATAAAATACCGGCATTCAGGTTGATCAGGCCTATGTGGGAGACTTGAGCTTGACAAGTGAACCTGCCCATTGGAAGCTGACTCCCCCTGAGTTCTAGAGTTGTATGTGAGGTTGGAGCCAAGAATTCCAGTGGAAGTCACAGGGCTAATGTTTCCCTATTAAACAAATAAAATATGAATTAGAAATAAAGAAAACTTGCAACAAATCCTCTTTAGTCCACAAAAAATTCAATCACTGAAATCACCAAAGATGCAAAATGTTAAGGCCTTTATGAGCAGCCATATCAACTTTAAAGAATAATGTAGGACATTGAAATTTGAATAATAAAGGGCATAAGACGCAGGACATGACAATATTAGGCTGCAGCTTCCTTTGGTTTGGTTAAGACTCTTGAGCAACTCATAATTACATGCCAACATGAGGGGGAAAAAGAGGGTAACAAACATTTCAATCCACCCATAGGACGCATTCACATAATGGGAAGGAAAATTTCTTCATAGCTAAGGATATAAAGAAGCAAGGAGCAGCATAGTTGACAATGACATCAGAAATTCTTAAAGACTTTGTACATTCCACTGTTTTCGACAGATGACTCTCAATGACCCTTAAAGATCATATAAACTCTTCATACTAAACAATGCACCAGTGTGAAGTAAACTACATGACAAATTTTGAAGTGTCCTTGCCGCATTCCAAGCTGAAACCATGGCAATCTTATTCAAAAAGAAAAGAAAATGGATTGAAAAGGCTATAAAGCAGTTTCTTGTCATTTCTCCCAAAAAAAAAAACAGTTTTAACAGTGTAATACCACAATATAAGCAGAGAAACCTTAGTGTTCCTCATGAATGTATGGCATTAATAGGAACATAATATAGTAATGTCACCGTCTTGTTATATTAAAGAGATAAGACACTGACCACATAGGTGTTCCATCCATGGGCAGGTACAATGCCTTGGGGCGGAAGAACAACAGGCATGTAAGAATGTGGAGATTGTAAACGCGGGCCTGATAAATATGGCGCTCTTGGAAACGACCATGCAGAAAGTCCACCTGCATAAGGTAGACCTGAAGAAGGCAAAACTGTGGAGCCTGCAGCTCCAAAAGCAGGTAAAACAGTGCCAAGTGTCTGAGGCTGGGGATGATGAAACTTGCATGCAGGTCCAAACTTGCATGATCCAGTTCGCATGTAATAAGGACATGACTTTTCTTCCTGAGATTAATGAATCTAAAAATTGTTAAAATGGCGAGCACACTTATTCTCTGAAAGTCTAGTTGAGAACAACCAGGACTCAAGTGACAAAAGTAAGTCAAGAACCTGATGCATGGGGAGTCCTAAAATGTTGAATACGACTGGTCCAGCTCCACGCCTGTCCCTTGGATGATGGAATTTACAGGTTGATCCATATTTGCAAGTTCCTGTCTTCAGAAAATACTGCCACACAGCACAGAGTGCAACATTTGCTACAATCGTTAATATTAATCTAAGTGTGCAAGTTTCTTTTACCCAATGAACCAACATCTCACAGCTATATAAAGGAATTAAAGGAAAAAAATGTCTTATGTTTAACCCCATGTTAATTGAAACATGGGATTATGCCTACTAATGGTGAAAAAATTTAACAAATACCCATAAAGAAAAAAATAAAGGAGCATCAGGTCATAACCAAATACAACATTAGATGTAGGAAACAACTGACTATAATCGGAATATCTTTAGAACAAGCTTGTTCTAGATATCATCATTCAACTTTCATGTTTCTTCTTAACCCTAAGAGATTCTCACACCGACAGTCTCCATAATAGTCTGCACTTGGATAATATAATAGATACATTTTTTAAGAGGAATAACTTGGTTAGATCTTATTAAACAATTGACCAGTCTAATGTTCTGTTTGTTCCCAGGTCCACACCACCAGGATCAGCAATATATTTGATATTTCTCTTCATATGATGATTCAAATCGCCAATTACATAATTTATACACCTAACAATCTTATATAAACTCAACCAAACAAAGTGTATCTGATGAACAAAACAATATCGCATTTTCAATCTTATTCTTATTCCTAGAAGTTCTAATCTTATATGACTTAGAAAACATCAACAAAGGAAGCATACAAAGAAGGAAAGGAGGGAGAAGAATGAGTAAGAAAGAAGCTTCTTAATCAGCACAATCTGAACTAAATGAAAATCTTACCCCACAGTCAGGTTGTCCAACTCTTTCAGGGAGTTCTCCATTGTACTGAGCACCCTGCAGATATAATAATGTACCAGAAGTTTTAGTTCACTAATACCATTTGAGCCACACTCGGCAAAGTTAAGCGCCAGAAAAGAAAAAAGAGAGAAGCTGTGTAGAAGCAATCAATAGAACTCCTCACAACACTCCAAGAAAATTGCAAAAGGCAAAGAAAGAAGCTGTGTCGAAGCAATCAATAAAACTCCTAGCAAGAGCCGCAACACTTCAGTCAAAATGCAATCACTCTATAGAAATCATGCATATCAATTAAAAGAACATTCTTAATTACCTGTGAACCATATTTAGGGTGATTAAAACGACAATTACTTCCATAACCACACAAACCAGTCCTCAAATAATAAATGCAGTCAGGTTCACCAGGTCGATCAGGGTATGGGTTAGACTGAGCCACACCGCCCCCATCTTGATTATCGTTGATATTCAACCGCCAAAATGCCTCTACAATGGATACAAGAAATAGATGCGTAAATTACATATGGACATCAAATCTTCAAATTTCCAAAGCCTCAATCTGCATTGTATAATATATCAGAACTGCTCAAAAGAATTAACACGAAGTAGCAACAGATTACAACTTCCGAAACGTGGTACTAATAAAGCAGTAAACTAGGATCAACCAAATTTTCAATTGGTTCTGAAAGTGAACCCCCAAAAAAAGAAACTTTGAAGGCATAATGTGAAATCTCCAAACGAATCAAAAATTTACAACTAAACAATGATACAAAACAACATTCTTCAAAACCCCAATAAGAATATGACTTGCATCAACATCATATTTCTTACCAACTAAATACCCACTTGTCACAAAAAGGTAAAATTTTTAAACAACTGAACAAAATTCTGAATTTTCAACTAATATACTATGAACAAACACAAATTCCTTGATAATCCACAATATGCATTGCACCTACCACTGGAGTTCTCCGAAACCATGACAATATCAACACATCAACAAAACACAGAATCAAAACAATTCAATACATTCCCAGAGTAAACCGACACATAACACATTGCACCGTCATGATCACAAAATATCATAACCACAACATAAGAGAGATATTTCAATACAAAACCATCATCAGATCGTTATACTCCCAACTGGGTACATCAAAACGCGGTGTTACCTTCAACGTTACCATCGGATTGATTCGGAACAGCATTCTTCAGAGCCTGCCGAGTGTCTGGCATCGGTAGCACAGAGGTTGTGTACACCCGCCCTTTGTTTTGCTTTGCTCTGCTTCTCTCAGTTTCGCCAATCAAACTCATAAAAAAAGCTTCAGACTTTGTCAGGAAAATCACAGCAGCCGACTCCCAAATCTCAGAAATTGACAACAAAAACAGACCCAAAAATCAAAATACAAAGGCTGTGTGAATGTGATCAAAGACTGTGAAACTGGAGGAGATAGAAAAAAACAAAAAAGCTTTTGGAGCATAAAAAAAAGGGACTGAGAATCAGAGAGATATAACTCTGAAATCTAAATAAAATTATGGCTATGACAATGTGTTTCCTATTTGATATAAATTTAATTAATTTATTTTTTCTCCATGCTTTTTTTCTCTTTTCCTTTTCCAACTATATCAAAAAGGCCAAGGAACTGTTGGGGATCTTTGAATGTGAACCCGGAAAAAGTAAGTTTCATCCCCTCGTGTACGAATAATTAAATAGCTCCTTGCTTGAAAAGACATCTATGCCCACCACGTGTCGGGCTCTTATGCTGCGTTATTTTGAGTAATTATGTTGGTTAATAACTTTGATTAATGCAGAAGCATGTTGTCAAAAACTAAAGCGCACATGCCCATGCCATTATTTACTGCTCCATTCAGGCGATCAGGAATTTATTCTTTAAAAAAAATATATTTTTTGGTCTGGAATATCTTTTTCTTATTATATATTTTTAATATGAAACTATTTATGATTTGGAAAAAGGAATTCAATGTGATATAATTGAATAAATCCATCACCGTTGGTTCATAAGCCTGTGATTTCATATTGATCGTTGGATTCAGAATTCTAGTGGAATAGATTCGGAGTGATCTTTTGCAAATTACCGTATTTTGTAAAAGACGAAACTATCCCCATCAATGAAAAGTTATTTACAATAATGACAAGAAGAGTGTTTTATGTCTTCCTGAAAGAAGTATTTGTTTACTACACTTTGTATTTCATTTTGTTGGGTTTGGAGAAATGTAAAAAATTGTCGCCCTTAAAAGGTCAGGAGAGATTTCGGCAAGATGAAAGTTAGGGGGAGGTGTGAGATTTCGACCACAAGATCTAAAATTATATAGCGGAGTTAATTAGTGAAACCCATAGATCTTGAATTGTAACTCAAATATTGAAATGCCAATCAAGTTTAGTAACTCACAGTCATGTTTAATTAATTATGCATATTAATTCTTCTACCAACCATTCCTTTTAATCACAAGCAGTGAGTGAGAATGAGAAAACGACATGTTTATGTTAATATGCTAAAATCATTTTGAAGATGTACTTTTTTTTTCACGCATTAATTGATCTGCCAACTACCCTACTTGACCTCAAACAACACTTGAGAATAAAAAAATGACACGTTTATGTTAATATGATAAAATCATTTCGAAGTGTACTATTTATTTCTTAGTGTATGTATAGTTCCTCAATCACATTTGTAGAGGACTAGCACTCCAGTGGTTGTGGTGGGAAATATCTACTACAATTGGAACATGAAATTGTGGATAGAGAAAGATCCATGCCTCATCCTATAAACAAATGTCATGCTTCACGCTACTAGTAGCAATAAGGATATCATAGGATCACCCATATATATAGCCAGGTTGGCCACCACCATGGACAAGATCTATGCATTTATCAGAGGTGGAGGATTTTCTAAACGTGTGCACCAACGTTGTCGATAGTTTTGTCTTTTTTTCAAGTGGCAGCGAAGAACTGAACCAGTTCAAACATTATAAAACCCTTTTCCTTTTTTTTTGGGGGTCAAAATCCCTTTTCCTTTTATTGTTTGTGAAGAAGGAAAGAAAATGAGGGGAAGGGTATAATGGTCAATATAAAAAACTGAGACCCCAAGCAGTTCGCTGGGTGTCGCTATCACTGTAATTGAGTGGAATTAAATTAATTACCGTAAAGGGGGACTCATCTGGGATTGGGAAGGGTACGATGGTCCAAAGAGGTTAATTTTGCCCCAAGAAATCTCTTTGCACAATTCACACTACACTAGCAGGTGTGGGTCCCGGGGGAGGGTGGGCAATTAGATTCGACCCAGTGGACCACCACCAATTGGCAGCGTAGAAAGTGTCATGTCCAGACACCGAGAGAGAAAGAGAGAGAGAGAGAGAGAGAGAGAGAGAGCCCTTGGCCTTCTTTGTCACGACTCGCCAAGTCATGACTCATTTTTGTGATTGGCTAACGAACCCCTTGTATAGTCCCAGTCCTCACTGGCCGCTTTAGGCTCTGTAGCACAGGCCCTGATTTCTTAGGTTCACCGCATGGCAGCAACTCAGGACTATTGTTGACTCCTACGTCAACTTAATTTCTGCCACAACAAACTGAGAATAAAGTATTCTCCACTTTTGACCACCGGTTTGGGTACGGGGTTTTCTTTTCTTTTTTTCTTTCTCAAAATTCTCTGATAAGCTAAGCAGTCAAACAACATAATTGTAGTAACATCGAAATGATTTGTTAAATTGTCCTGTATCTTATAAATCCTACATAGAGATGAGAACTGGTTTAGACTTGACTCTAATTCAATCCAAGACCAAGACGGGCCATCAAATCAGACCATACTACACTAGGCTATGTGATTATTAGATGCAGCATAAATGGTTGGGCGTTAAAAAAACCAAAAAATTTAATCGTAAATGAAATACTTGGGTGCATCTTGATTGGCAAACGTCAAACAGGCAACTATGTCACGATCTTATGAAATATTTTTACCCATATCGAATTTTCCATTTTCGGTTAATAGAAAAGTTGAAATTCGTAAACTTAGGACTAATTAATGTTTTACCACTCCTGATGTGAAAGTCTTTATAAGTTAGCTAACTGTCACATTTGTGGCTTCATACCTTAACTACTGAACCCCTGGAAATAATTCTGACATTGAAATTATAGGACAACACGTGTCATCTTTTTATCGAAAAGACCTGTCAAGGCGTCCAAAGTAGTCCTTTGGAAGGTCTGTTGCCTTCTAACAGGGAAAGGTCTGTTGAGAGAGAGAGAGAGAGAGAGAGAGAGAGAGAGAGAGAGAAATCTAAAGGCAGCAGCCGCATTTGGAAGAGGACCATGATAATACACAAACATAATTAGAAAGAAGGACGTTGGCAGTTGGTCAAGGACGTTAAAGCTTTAACATAAATTATTGAAAACCAATAGGTCAAGCAAAGCCAGTAGAAGTAGGCAACACTGCACTCAGTTAAACATCGTCTTCGGTCAGGCACTTTAAAAGTAAAGTTGCCTTCACATTGGCTAGTTTGGTTCCAGCTATAGATTATCAGGATCCTAACCTTTTAGACCAGATGTCCCAAGAAAACTAGGAAACGAATCATATCCAACAAGTTCACAAGGGGACAAATTAGCATGCATAAAGGCTGGTCAAACCATGCTTTGGAAAAGTCAATCATGACTAACTTACATTTTACCAAAAGAATTTGACTGCGACAGAAGCTAGGCTGTGATTTTTGTACAAGCATTTAAATTCCCCTGCTTAAGCAAAAGGTAAACAGTAAATAAATTAAAGTTGAAAGAAGCCAAAAATGCGGAATCATACCAAACATATATGCGAACATGAATTCCAAACTTGACCAATACACTGATTCTGTTGGTCTAAGATCAAAGGGCAAAGATAAGCTATATCATCAAGCGTGAGAAAATAGTGAGAAGTATAGACATGAGATGATATTAAATATAGGACTAGTTCACCTTCTAAAGCATCATCATCCTTAAGCCAGCAAGTGATTCATTTCACCACATAAACCGTGGGAGAATCTCGTTGAAGCGATCATCCCAATGAGCTTTCTCACTATCCCCATAAAAGAAGAACAGTTTGCATCGAAATTGATATTAAGTATTAGAGTTCCTGGAGCAAAATTGATGACGAAATAACAATGAGGTAGAATGAAGTAAAATTTTCAAAGATAGTTCCATCGAAAAATTAAGTCAATTACTTCCAAAAACATTTCCTGATGGTCAAGTCTTGATTTTGAACATCTTTAAGTCCTAGTCATACCCAGAAAAAGGAGACAAAAATTACTTGTTGAATTCAGCATACCTCAATAATATCATCCTGCAACATATAAAGCCTCAAAACTTGTCTACAAACTAGACTAAGAGGTTGCTAATCTGCCTGTACACCTATCTCTCCGCCCTACCTAAGAGTAAGCCGGGATTGACTTTCCTACTCGTATACCCTTATACCGCTAGATTAATTATAGAGTCAAAAGGGTAAAATCATATTAGCATTATTCACAAGGGAAGCTAGCAGCAGCAACTCAACAGAAGAACATGGAACCCTGGACATTCTTATGCAACTTAGGGAGCTCTGGAAATGGGATACTCTCAGCTGAAGTGACACTGCCGTTCCCTGATGAGGTTTCTGAGAGATCTTCAAACTTCATAAACTGCCCCACTTGTGCAGCAGCAAGGTGGGCATAACATATGGGCGCCACTGGAAAATGGTTGGTAATAGTGAGATGGAAGTAAAGCTCTAGACTAACTAGATTTTATCATTTCCACTGGAAAAGAATTTAATAAAAGAAAAAAAATTTAATTGCAGAAGTGTGTTTAATTTACCAATGGAGATTGCAGTTGTACTCCTTTGGTACCTGAAATAAGCAAACATATATCTAGATAAATTCAATTGAAAGGTTATTCAAGCTGAGTCATATGGAAAGGGATTGAAAATGAAAAGCTTACACGTAAGAAAGGGAGTGGATTAGGTTTTGCAAGCCATCAGGAGAAAATCCAATCTCATCAACCAGGACATGATAGTGTGCTGGCCGCGAAGTTCCCTGTCATATGAAGCAACACAAAAGATAAAAAAACGTGATAAAAGGGAATTTAGACACCTGAGTTGAGTTGGGGGGAAACAAATACGCTGAAACAATGGGTAAGGGGGCGGGTGCTTACAATCATTCCTGCATGAGCACACATGTAGAAATCATAATTCCTTGGATGCACAATATTTGTGTCCACAACTGTCCCTGGAGAGAGAGAGAGAGAGAGAGAGAGAGAGAGCATTAAAACAAAGAGATAAATGATAAAGGCAATAACAAAATTCAGAAAGTAGCAGACCAGGTGGAACATTATCAGTGGAACCCCCGGTTTGAAATAGCTTCGTGTGATGATTTTTCTGAGCAACAATCACAGTAAACTTTGGAACATCAACCTCCCCAAGGTGCTGGTAAGCCTGTAATAATAAAAATTTGACCATCTTAATGTTGAGAAAAAAACAACGAACTTCAGCACATGGTTGATAGCAGGTCCTAGGGACAAACCCAGTCCATTAATGCTCTTGGCAGAAAGGGGCTTATGCAGGAATAAGGCAGGAACTACTAAACTTCTGGGTATTTCAACAATTTCAAGTCATGATTGGATTAAATACCAGAGGCTAACTGATTAAATATAGCAATTGTCGCCTTGAGTGGGTATTCCGATAAAAAGCTTTTCTTAGATCAGATATAATTAACTGTCAAAACTAAAAATGCAAATTGGGACATGTAGCAAAGAGAGAGTAAATCATCCTTCAAATCAAGTACTACATTGAATGGACAAAGAAAAATTGAATTGCAGAACCTTTATGATTTGGTCCAGCTCGATGTTCAAGACTTGATTAAATTGTGATTCGCTGACTCCGTCCCTAAAATAAATAAATAAAAACATGTCTTTACAAGTAGCAGTAGGAAAAACAAGACAGTTGCCACATTTCATGCTCCAAACACAAGTAAAAAAACCAGTTCAACTGGGGGGAAAAACGAACTAAGCAAATAAAAAGTTTCTAATTAAATTAAGAGGGCCACTAGAAGCATAAACCAAACAAAGAGCAATATTCCTATTTAAGTGTAAAATGGAAGGATGTAACAGCATAAATAGGCCAGATATATCCTTCAGTAAGAATAGTACATAAAATATGATATCACCACCAGTAGGCAACAAAAGGGGTACATTTCTCTTTGTGGATTTAGCTTGACTATATTTGCAGCATCCACACATATTATATGACAAATTAACGCCTGCCATGAAGGGTGGCCACATTGCCTCAAATCAAAATACGACTACGATGAATGGCCTCCAACTGGAAAATACCAAGTAATATAAATTACACAAGTTGCAATGTGAAGTGAATCCACCATATCTGATATGATATGATATCACCACAAAAGGGGTACATTTCTCTTTGTGGATTTAGCTTGACTCTATATTTGCAGCGCCCACAAGATATTATGAAACATACTGTGAGTTTGGGACTGTATTCCGGTTTCGTTTCGAAGGAAGTCACTTTTGAAAGACCAAAACTGGGTCATTAGCATTTCTTTTTCAAATACCAAAATAGCCAGAAAATTACCAATACAATGTCATGATACCTGAAGACAATAATCTGAGTTGGTTTACGTCCGTTGCTTGTTTTATAGAAGTCCACAAGCAGTTCCCTGCAACAAAAGGCATTTCCAGCTTTAGCAGTATACTGGAATTGATAATTTTAAATAAATGAATTTCACCAGTCTATCTTAAATATTTTTAATTTCATCAAACTTTTTACAAAATATACAATATTGTAATCAGGTCTCATTTAAGTTACAAGAGATTAATAGCCACAACTTTTATGTACCAAATTTGGGAGTGAAGACTTCTGATATCTAATGGGCCATATTAGAGAGTCCAGTAAGTGTGAAAGCAAACTATAATTCTTAACATGTGATCAACTGGTACGAATACTAAATTCCCTGCTCAAATACCTGATAATACCAGCATCAGTTCCATTTTCAAGTGGCTTGTACAGAGCATCGATCATCTCTAGCTTAGGAGATTGTGTTCTAACAGCTGCTCTGTACCTTGAAATAAGTGGCCAGCTTCGAGAGCCAACAACCTGAAACTCCAACAAAATTGAAGAAACAAAATGACTATAATGCACAGATTGGTATAAATATAAAAAGAAACTTGAATTGTAATTACCGCAGCAACAGAAGGAATATCTGAGCGACCAGGAGACCCATGAGAGACATCCATCCCCAGAATCATTGTAGGAGTATCATTAACCAGAGGAACACATGAGGAGTGCTCTATTGCCAACAAAGAATTTATTCCTCCAAGCTATATAGAATTAGACAAACAGAAAAAATCAATAGGGTCCATTAATTATTAAAGTAGCGATATATTCACCATTTAGCTTCTTGCCTTAGAATTGATCTTAAGAAGAACATTTGTCAGGTACTGATCATTAATCTTGGAAGGGGAAATGCATTGTGTGACAATCCCGAACTCACTAAGACTTTTTTTCTTCCAAGGTCCTATAAAATGTATAAGAGCATAAACTAATTACGGGATCAAATTGAGTTTGATTGTCAATTATTAATAACAAAGCCATACCATATATATCACAATTTTTTTTCTCTGGTAAGACACAAAGAATGAATTGAGGTTCCCCTGGAAGCTTAGCTAGAATCTGTTCGAACATCTTTTCAACTCTTGCTACAGGGCTTTGTCTTCTACATTGTGGATCTTCTTCAAGTAATGTAAAGGGACGCTCAATAAACTGCACATGTGGGAGAGACAGAGAGACAGAGAGATCAGAATCAGCATAAGTCTAAAAACAAAACTTAGCAAATGGTGTAACCTACAATGCCCTTCTTCCTCCCACAGTTGATAAGTTCCCGTGAGATATGACTGGTATCACAGCGTGCAGAGAAGTTGACAACAAGCCAACGGTCAATGCGAGTAGGGTTGAAAAGTGTCTGGTAGATTAGGGAATTGCAAGCAGAATTAAGTTCAATAAGCTAAAATCAAATTCAACTAGTAGTAATGAAGGAAACAAAACAGTGCAACCTCTTTCTCAGAGAGCAACTGATAAATGAATTTTAGAAAGCGTAGAAATAAATACCTTATTGTTGAAATTCCATCGTCCCTTATGAGGGATGCAGTCGTCACTGTTACCAACCTTTAACTGTTCATCAAAGGAAAGAATGCATTAAAAAGAGAGCTGATAGTTGATTGAGTGAAGAGGGCACACTCCTCACTCACTCTCTTTCTCCCCACCTCTACGGACACATCCAAATATACAGAAACTGTTTACCTTTGGAGTCTCGAGAACACGGCCATTGACCTGAGTCAATTGCTTCTCTATAGAAATACCACATGTAGCAAGCATAGGATCATCATCATACTGGTATTTTTTCACTGCCTGCAATAGCAAAGCAAATGAGCAAAAAGAATATTACAACATGTGGTCAAAGAAGAAAATTCAGTGACCTGCAAACTTACATCAGTCACAGTTCGTATTCTTTCATGAGGCTTCTGCCTTGATTTTTCAACTAAGGATGCCCTCTGCATTGAAGATAAAGCCTTTGTATACCGTTGTAGTGAAACAAGCGAACAGAGCTAAAACACCTCGTTGGGGGAGGAACACAAATCACGATCTCAGACAGAGGATAAGACTAACAAACAATGATATAATAAGCAAAAGAAATTTGCACACCTCCAGTGGCAGATAGTTGGGCCTTTTTGGCTTGCCAACATCAAGGCATGGCATGTATTGGGAAGAGGTGAGTTCTACACCACAGTGCTTAGTAAAATACTCATACACAGTAATCTCCACAGTCTGACCCTCAGTTGTGCCATTGCCACTTTTTAACTTCATAGGGAAACTTGAAGGAAAAAAAAAGGGCCAAAAATTAGGAAGTTTTTCAGATGTGAAGAAGTAGGAAACAAACTTTTAGGAGATAAGCACATACTATTGTTGATTACAGGGCTTCTCACTTAAGCCTATTACTTTGAATTCCATGTTACGGTGCCTTGCGTTAATCCTCATATTTTTCAGCATTTTCTTGGCCTGTATGTTACCATGAAATTGAAATTTAACAGACTAAAGTTGATGCTGAAATCTGAACCTTTAGTATAAGATTTAGCAGTTTTCTTTTTTACCTTAACCCAATCAATGTAGCGAGCTTCTCGTACATCCTGGTTGGTTATCAGAAAATCAATGACAGGTCCAGGCGTTAGGATCATCGTTGTAGATACATCTGCACAAATAAATGGAAACAAAAATGTCAACAAAACAAGTGACAACAATGCTAGTGAGTTTTGAAGACTAAAGAAACCAAATCACAAGATCTGGTACCCATATTCAAGGACAAGCCACCCTGTGTTGGACGGAAACTGGAATGAAATCCCCGAACACCCTTTACACCTGCTCCAACATCAACAAAGTTTCTGGAGTCATCATGAAAGAATGATTGTCGTACTAGAAGACACCCCCTGTGCATGTTTAATGGTCATAATTAAACAAATTTAGAGTTCACAGAAGAACAGAGTACAGTTGAAAAAGAACATAGTCAACATATGAGTGAGAGAGAGGTACGTGTTAGCTGCTTGCTGCCGCAGAATGATATCAAGCACTTTCAATGCATCCTGAGTATTATCTATATCCACTCCTCTCAGGGCAAGAGCGATTGACTTCAGAGGTATTTCGGCAGCATAGCTTATTTCTACGTTGAAAGTTTTTGACTGAAAAGAACGTCTTGACCGTTTGTCAGCCAGGGGGCTCCCATTTTCACTAACACACAAGAATGCCAGTTGGACAATACAAATGAATTGTTGATAAGAGAATAAAAAAGAACTTTTAAACCAAGACCAGGAAAAAGGAATAGGACAAACTGCTTTGCAAATGTCTCCTCCAGCACAACAGAAAACTCAAGCCTTCTCTGTGGCAGAGGACCCAGTGTGTACAGAGCTTTGTCCCCATCATATGCAAACTTTTTACCACCAAGTTCTGAAAAGTATGTTTGATAAAGCCTGTCAATCAGTTTTCTCCCAATTCCCTTGCCTTCAACAGCTATCTTATCTTCTGAAGTAATACGAACCTGCAAATAGCATGGCATTAAGAAATTGGTACTAGATACAATAAACTGCATGTAAAGAGAAGAGTCGCAGGAGGTAAACATACAAAATACTGGTAAAATACAGCATCTGGAACATTCACAGAAACTTTAAAGTGGTTTGCAAGCAACGGTATCGTTTGTCCAGTAGTTCCAGTCCCACACCTACTCATAATAGAATATTTCGGAGGAGCCACTAGTTCTGGCTTCAAATTAGGGGGTATGGTCGGAGAAGGTGGGGACGAATGTGGGTCCCCACCGGCATTTCCAGGGCCAGCTACATCCTCCATTGTTCACTTGAATAAATATGATCTGCAAGGCTTTAAAGCAAGGAAGATCAAAACTAATTAGGTGAACAACGGACTAATTCCCATCCTCACGGAAACTGAACAGAAACAAATATGCTTATACATAAACTCAGCTTGTCAAACATTCATGATTCCCTTAAGGTTACATAGCAAAATCTGCCAAAAAGGTTGAAAGCATAACCATAAATTTCCTGATAGATCATTTGACATCACTTGATTTTTTTAATTTGGTTAGACTATAGAAGAGCTCTAAGTTCAGTAAAACGCTGTAATTGCTCGGATCTTGGCTCTGATGCAGAAAGTACTGCTTCAGTCAGAACCAAAGTTACAAACAGTACTAGATGGAAGCAAATCAAGCTAACTACTCAACTATTACATATGAACTTTCATGTGCATTATAATCAGATTTTTCTCTCAGATAATTAAGATTACAAATCCCTTGAGTTTTTTTTTTTTTTTTTTTCAAAGTTGAAGGGTAACCATATAAAACAGGATAAAGAGTTTTCTAAAATGAGGACAAGAGACTCTTCTCAAAACACACCATAACAACCCGAAATTAGTCACACATTCTGTACCAAACATACCATATATAAATTTAGAAGGGATAACTGAGATAAAAGAGACATAAAGGCACTAACACAAATATGACCACAAATCCAAATGTAGAATGTTTTCCATGTGTTAGATCACTATAAAATAAAAGGAAAATAAAAGTTCAAAACTATGAAGATAAGTTATATTAAGATTGACAGAAGAAATATATCAAATGAAAATAATTGACAAAAAAAAAAAAAAAAAAAAAACAGCAATAGAAGCAAGAGAAAATAATCATACCTGAGATACTTTATAGATGAAAAAAAATAATTCCGAGGTATATAGTAAAATAAAACAAAAATATGTGAAATGTGGAAAATATGTAGACATACAAATACAATGACATACGTGAATTGCTTGAAATTTTGACAAGTTACTGGCAGGTGAAGGTGAAATATCAAGACACCATAAACGAATATCAAAATCTGGAAAATTAATAAATAAATATTATTTGCGTATGCTATAAGGTAAGCAACGCTATCAATTTGAGGACTGGAGAAGCGAGGGAGAGAAGTAAAAAATAAAAATAAAAAATAACTGAAAAATAAACAAAAATGACTAAAATCAACACTAACGCAAGCACAAAACATAGATTGCATTAACGAGAAACAAAGTTTTCTGGAGACTTCCAGAAGGCAATGCAGCAAGCGACTCGCAAATTTCTTCCAAAACATTACAGTGTTAGCCGATTCAAGCAAAGTTAAAAATATGAAAAGCGAAAAAAATTCCCTAACAAAGTAGACGAAATGAGCACAGAGCGATGCATGAACGAAATCGCGGAATGCAGAGCAAGAGAAAGAGTGAGAAAGCAAAGCTTAGAGCGAGAATCGTACTGTGAGAGCTGCGGAACGAGCTTCGTCTAGGGTTTAGCAGAGCCACTGAAAGTTGGGAGTGAGAGAATTCGAAGAGTCCCTCTCTATCGGCTTGAGAGAGAGAGCGAGCGCATGGAGGGAAAGAGAGGCTCTTTTAGGAAATAAATTTGGTCATGTACTGCTGTGTTGCAATTTAGATGAATTTCAAATTTTTAATGGAAAACCAAAAATTCGTTTTCCACAGGGAAAATGCAGGTGAATTATGTCAGCCGTCCAATCTGATTTGATAGCAAGTTGATATCAGCACCGTGTTTTTCTCGTGGATCCAATGGATGTTGGGTGAGGCATCACCCTGATCGTCCCGTACGGAATTGCTCGTGGCGTTAGAGTGGCATTCCGATAGTCGCACAGCCAAGTGTTGGGGCCAGATGGACGTGGAATTTTGTGTAATTCTGGGTGAAGTATAGGGCTATTTTGGTCATTTGAGTATATGGTTTGCCATAGCCATTGGGTGTGCGATGAGGTTCATGAAAGTCTAAAGCTAACTAATTAAAGAGAGCCGTCCAATGGTGTGTTGGTATAATTGTTTAACGGCTCTGATTGTTGAATGTGCGCCGTTGCTTAGTCAAAGCACCAAACAAGGTCAAGGCCACTGTGGCCAGCTATGGGCTTTCATGCAGCTTATTCATCAAGGCCATTTCGGGCCTTTCTAGTTCTAGGCTTTGTTCTGGTCTTTTGGGCTACAGGCCCCCAATGTATCAACAAGGAAAAACATCAATGGAACAATAGCGCTAGTCTTTTTATTCTTCAACCATCGATAATCTAATATGCGGAAATGAGGATTTGAACCCGGGTACAAGAAAGCGGGCAGATGGGCTCACTGTCATGACCACCTGTGTTAACCCACAACTGCATAATAGCTAATCACACATTTTTTCCACTTAAAAAAGAGGGGGATTTATACGTATTGGTAGGTAGACTATGAGTTATGAACTAACAGCCAAAATAATTGGTGATTGCAAACCCAGTATGAGTAGACTTGGATTGGATTGGATTGGATAGGCTAATGCAATAATCCTTTAGATAAAGTTGGATAAATGCACAGTTTCCTCTTTCCATTTTAAGATCTTAATCACAAATAATATTTAAAATCTTGAATTAAGAGTTTAAGAGCAGATCTTTAAACCGGGTAATTAATTTTGATAAGAGAAAAGCTAGAAAACAATCATTTTCTAAAAATACAAGCTTTTCATTTACAAGCAACAAGGCTTTGCATCGTCAAAGCATACACATGTATTTTAAAGATGAAGAATGCCATAGCAAAAACATCAAAAAGAAAAAGAAAAAGAAAAATACATCATCATCTTTGCAACCCATGCAACACTGTGGTTGGAGATAACATAGCTAGCTCAGGAGGGATAGAAGGGGGAGAAGAAGATCCACGAACCCGAGATGGGGTGTTTGCATATTGAGCTATCTTGACCTGTACTTTTGCACTGTCGGGCTTGCAAGGTCAAGAAAACTCGAACATTCTTCGTGGAGTTAAAAAAATCAAAAAAATAAACATAACAAGAATAAGCTCAGAAGAGATATCGCCATGACTTCTACCAGCACATCTTTCTCTTTTCTTCCCCTATGCAACAAACCACTTGACCTACTGGGTGAGCCACGAGACCCATGAACATCAACAGAGCCATGGCTGAGACCAAGAGAAAGTGAGTGGGAACCAGAGAGCTTGGAGAAGATGAAGGAGGGGCATGTAGGTATTATTAGGGTTGACCACCAGTACAAGACTGGTGAAACAGTGCCATGAAGATAGAGAAGGGGATGGGATATATGATGCTATTTATATTGAGGGAGTGGTCACAGAATGAAATAAAGGCTGATGGGTATAATTGGCTCTTTAATGGAAAAATAAGGTGATGTGTCGTTTTCAAGCTAGGGCAGACACTAGGCATAATGAGAATTTGTTCTCTTGGGATTCAAAAACCGACTCTATTTCCGGATTAAGACTTCTTTTTTGTGCTTTTGTTCTTGTTTTTTCAAACAGTAAGTTCCCTTCTGCTTTTTTAGAATTCTACTACTGCCATATCCTGTACTAAACTTTTTACAACTGATAAAAGTATGTTTATTATATTCAACTTTAGATGAGAGATTGAAAAAATTTATGTTTTTTTAAAGAAATCTGACCTAATTACTGGTTCACAAATTTAATCCAATGTGAGATGAGAAGTGGTGCATTTATTTTGCTTGCAACTTATACCATACATCTGTGTATCAGAAAAAATTGCATTACATGCATGCAAAGGTAGCTTTGACCATTTCGATAAGTAAGAACAAAAAACAAGAAAAAAGAACAGAGTGGGTTTTGACCATTGAATTTCTCACCAGATGTAATCTTTTTCAAGCAAATCTCTGCCTTGCAATTCAAAACCACTCATCTCTCTCTCTCTCTCTCTCTCTCTCTCTCTCTCTCTCTGCTGATACAGATGGAGAAAGATCAAGAACAAAGCCCTAGGAGTTTAGCTACAGATGGGTCTCTTCAGCAAACCGCTACTTTATTCACTGTTCCTTTTGTCCCTCTCTCTGCTACCTTTCCAAAATCACACAAAACCAAAACCCCCCAAACCCTAATTCTCATGTCTTATGTAATAATTATACCCTTTGCTGCTGCTGCTGCAATTCTCTCAGAATTGGGACCTGCACTATTGTAAAGTCAATCTCAGATATTATGGCCTCCTATATTAATGGCCTTTTGAACTTTTTGTTTGTCACCTTATATGTAAAATTTTCAAACCAAAATCAAACCTTGAAAGCCTTTTTTATTTGTTCTGCTAAAGAAAAAGTAAAATCCTTTTTTCTTTTTTTTTTCTTTTTTTAAAGAAAAAATTATTATAAAGAATATCTGTGTCCGATATGATGACTATACAAATCAAAATTAACTTTGTAACTAATATTCACAGGAAGTTGAAAGAAATTAAATACAAGTATTATCAATAAATTGTCCCTTTTTGGTCAAAAAAATCTGCTACCGTATTAATTTCTCGAAAAACATGTTGAAGAGAGACATGAGAAAAAGTAAAAGGTTTTTTAGGTTTTATACATAAAAAAAATTTCACTTTTGGAAAAAGCAAAGCTTTTTTAAAAAAGACAAAAAAACCACTCAACTTTCAAATCAAAGACATGCAAATGTATTGAATTCATTAGGAAATCTAAAAATAAATAAGGGCATTTTTGTCCATTTTTGCTTCTTTTAAAATTTTTCTCTCTCCTTTTGCTTTTTCCAAAATGTCCCAAAAGTAAAATCATTGGCATAAACCAATGTTTCTTTATTTTGTTTTGGTAATTAAAGTAGGGTATTGGCCAAATTGAAAGCCCGTAAGTGGCCTGGTGACATGTCTCTGGCCATTCCAGGGGTACAATATAAGCTCAGACTCTGCTGCAAGCATTAATTTCACATACTCGAGTGCTCCATCCAACCAACCCAACTTGTATGTCTGATTCAAAACCCGTGAAGGCTACTCTCAGATCATCATGAGCCCTTTACGTCACACTGTGTCATTTGCATTGCTGTGGGGACCTATCTTCATATATGTACATAAATCACGTTGTTTTGGGGTTCCATCTGCTTCTGTTATCCTTTTGATTTATATGCTCTATACAGTATGTTATTTAATAACTTTATACTGTATTACAATACTAACGGTATTTGAGAGCTACAGCTTCACTTTATTATTGATTTAAAACTATAGAGATTCTAGGTGCATGATGGTCTGTGAGTAATTTGATGCATGTGAAGAGGAAAGAAAAGTTGCCAGTGGGTCTAGCTTGGGACTTGATTTGCAGAATCATGTTTGAGCCTGGAGCTTCTACAATGAGGGGGGATTTTGATAAAGCGGGGTTCAATGAGGGGTTCAATCCAACCATTCAATCATTAAAAAAATTCGAGTCCACTATTTTCTATTTCTTGTTGGATAGTGGGATTGAACCCCTCCCACAACCTCCTCAACCCCCTCATTATAGCATTTTTCGTTCGGCCTTCCATGGCTCATTGACAGTGTGTGTGAAAAAACTTCACCTCTTCCCCAATATCATTTTGTATTAAAAAATATAAAATAAAAAAAGAGAAAAGAAAAGTTCACATTAATCACAACAGCAAACAAGTTTGGGATGGTCCCCAGCCACAATGAAGTCATTCTATAGTGAGGGCCTTATATATGGTTCTTATGTGAGATCTTATCTCTTAACCGTTTGATCAAACTAACTAATTTAATTTAACTGTTAAAAGATAAGATCTCACTTAAGGGCCATATATAAGACCATTACTATAGAATTCTTGTGCCAGAATGAAAAGTTATGGGCCTTGTAATCCAAGAGAGATATCTGTGCAGGCTGGGCTTCTAACATGTGCAGCGACCTGGGTGCCATATTTTGCTGGAGCTTGCTTGTCTAGTGGCTGGTTGCCACTTGAAAGTATTTACGTGGGCCCGATACAAATAGGACTCAATTGTTTTGATCAGCAGAACTTAGCGATTCCAACGGAATTATGATAAACGCAATCTAATACCAAAGAGTTAGTACTATCGAAACAAAGGGTGATATTCTCTTGCTAAGCATGACATTTTATACCATTAGACTGTCAATTTAGTGTATATATTCAAATACAAATCTAGTTGCACAATAGAGGTTCGAATTAGAAAACATTTTCATACAAACAATATTGTTACTTGTGCTTCTTTTTTTAGTACAAGTGATAGTCTAAACTACGATGATGAGAATTTTATATATACACACAACTATGATGTCGTGGAGATTCGAACTAATCTGAAAGTCAAGCAATATATAGTTACTTGTGCTGCTTATCCGCAAACAAGTCAATACTTGTTGGGTGAAGTAATTCCTTCATAGTCAGTAATATCTTTTGTCACATTTCTCACGAAACCATCCAAAACCACAAATTATTGTTCCACCAAAGAAAAATAAACCCCCCGTCCCCCCCTCCCCCTTCTAATTATTGATTCTATAGCTATAGCTTTCGTATTGCTTCCCAAGATAACGTAGCCACATCCCCATTCCCATTGTCAACCTGTCCAGTTCGGCGTACGTACAAGCAACCCACATACACAGTACAATTTTCAATTATTAACCCCAAGTTTTTTCAAACTAGGACCGAGTATACGTAGCTGCCATACGCAACCTTTCACCTTTATGTACTTTTCTGGGCTTCCAAATTTTCATTAATTTACTTTATTTTATGTACTTCCAATACATTATAAAACTGGGAATTAATATATTTTTCATGCTGAGGAAATTTAGACATACGCTCGAATTTGGGCAAGCACGCATTGTCTGTTTCTTGTCAAGTTTTAGGTCCATTTACGTGTCTTGTTAAAACAGTTTGTGACCTAAAACAACAATGAAGAGTCGTGCCTCGGGGTTTGAAGTTTGAAGCAAGAGCATCCATCCTTGAAGACTGTGTTTCCCAACAATGAGCTTATTCTTTGCATGCCTGCCTTGGATCCGACGAAGTAGGGTTGCGTCAATAATCAACATTATTGACAATAATGCTTTGTTTAATGTTTGCTTGGGAGACCCGCTAGCTTGATTAACAGTTTGATAACATAATATAAATATGATTTTCTCGTTCAATATAAGAGTTCTATTTAGGGAAAAATTTGGTGGTCATCTCTTCAAATAATTGAGCCTTAATAATGTCAACAAAAAGAGCTTTGATGTTTTGAATTAATTAATATCTTTTGTTGACTATATGATCGACCATTATGGATGAAAAGGTTACATTCTTTACTTACAAAAAGACGATATAAATTTATTAGATCAATAAGAATAAAGAATATAAATGACAAAAATTGTAAAGGGAGTCATCTTATTAGCAATATAACATACATGGATAAAAACTTTACAAATTTATAAATAAACCCAATCATAGACATGTATTTATAAAAAAACCCAAACACTATTTAAACATAGAAACACACCCAAAATCAACAATTGTATATTTTTTTGGTGTGTTTATAAATGAGTTTTGAGTGTGTGTAATGATGGATTTTGGGTGTGTTTATAAAGTGTTTTAGGTGTTGAGTTTTTTTATAATTTCAGCCCCCATTTTGGGTGTTTTAGTGAAACTCCCTAAAAACTTTCTCAATAACCAAAGTCAGTCGAAAAGTTAAAATAATATGCACCGTAGAGTCTCAGAAAAGTGTTACATTTTTAATTATTTGATATTCACATATTCTAAATACGATCATACATTGATGTATCTGGGTGTGCGGCAAAAATGCATGATCAATTATAAAATGTTTGACCTAATTCCGAGGTAATCATTTTTGTGGACATGATTATACTGGCAGATTGGCCACAGCAAAGGCACAAATGCACTAATCACATTAAACTAATTAGTTAATTATGGTAGTGCCAAAACCGACCTAATAGTTAATATGTCTGGTACTACCGCCCTTCGAATATAAACCAACGAAGTTGCGCATGGGAGGAACCAAGATAAACGACCATTAACTCGAGCATTAGTTTATGCGTGCTTGATCTTCCTTTAGTTAATTATTTTGTACAAAACTTTTTAACTCTAAAATGACGTAAATATGAACACAATAGTAGTACAGAAAATATAGGTGCTGTTATTTTCATATAAAAGACAAATGCTGAAAGAGAGAGAGAAAGAGAGAGATAACTTATTGAAGCTACTCATCCAAAATAAAGGATGCATGACTAATCAAGGAAGGAGTATATGATAGCTTTGACAAATTTTGATTTTCGAATCGAGACATTGCTTGCCTCCTTTCCTAAAAAAAGATATTTATCTTTATTACAAATCACGGTTTGATACATCTACAAAAATAATTTACGAAAAACACAAAAAAGAGAATTTATACATACATAACAAACTGTGATCGACAAAAAAATAAGAATTCTTTCTTCCCGAAAGAAAAAGGAGACAAGTATTTTCCTTCACTTAGTGAGAAAAAGCAATACGCTACTTTTCAAAGATTGAAACTTCTATCCATTTATTGCATAGAGGTGGACAACTCATAACCTTGATATAGCACTTATCTCTAGCTAGTGGAAGCATATTAATATCATTGATTATTACAAGGCCATTTGCTACTTTCAATCTAGACTTGACAAACTCCTGGTCATGCTGCCATCTTTCTTCGAAAACGATATATCATTGTGGGTGGGGGTGTCAATTTTTGGGATTCAATTAATTATAAGAGTTTTACGTGTCACATAATTGTTAGAGAGATTCACTATTATACCCAATATAGGAGCTTAAATTATAAAAATACCACATATGAAATGGACTTTAAAAATACAAATTTATAAAAAAACCCAATCCTATGCATGTATTTATAAAAAAACTCAAGCACTATTTAAACATAAAAACACACCCAAAATCAACCACAAAGTCAACTTTTTGGGTGTGTTTATAAATGGGTTTTAAGTGTGTGTAATGATGGGTTTTGGGTGTATTTATAAAGTGTTTTGGGTGTTGGGTTTTTTTATAATTTCAACCTCCATTTTGGGTGTTTTAGTGAAACTCCCCTTTAAAAACACACTTAAAGTCCATTTACAACATAACAAAAAAGTTTTTAACTTCTTATAAATTACAAAACTGCCATCAATTTTTTAAAACAATTATTATCCATATATAAGTTGTGGAGCGGAAAGAGCATACTAAAAAAAAAATATCCGCAACAATTATTTTGAATCACTTTCGTGCATGCTTCTAAGCAAAGGTATGATAAGCATGATCAATTATGTACATGATGGGTCTGCTGGGATATGTTATAAGCTTGTAAGGTTGATTTCCATGTGCACATGCATGATGCATGTCACAGTCATACTTTTTGGACGGGTTTTTTTGTTTTAAGACGTTGTTTTGGGATGTGACCGAATGTAGTTAATTAGGGCAAAACTATAGTTTAGTGATTAAAGAGTGAGGATTAATGTAGTAATTAAATAGTGATGATATACCATGCTCATGCTCTCATGTGTGATGATATGCCATGCTTGTAGTCGATATCGTTGTCTCAATTTTTAAAAATTAAATGGAATTTTAGGAGGAGAATCATGCCGGTTAGCAGTAATTTGGGGAAATTATGGTAGTTGAATGGGGTTAGAGAAAAGTTATTTTTGAGAGTGATTCTCTCCACATTGTGTCAACTTTTCAGCTGGCTTAGGTCACTAGGGAAGTTTTACCCATGTCTGTCATATTGTTATTAGAATGACTCATTTACAGTATGTATTATTTGTACTCTTTATTTCTATTAATCTAATAAAATTCTTATCGCCTTTTTATAAATAAATAAAATGGAACTTAACAGCTTCATGACTTTCATTTTGACTTTAAACATATATTGCATGCTGATGAATTATTATAAATTATTAACTTGGTCCAGTAGAATGAGATAATGTCAGCAGCTAGACTTCATGACTCACGACTCATTCATATACATATATTTAAATTTTAAAACCTTTCGGCGTTGTTTGGTTGCTTGATTTGAACTGGAATCATTTCAATTAAATTAGCTTAATTGAGCAATAATTCAATATATTGTGTCCCATCTAAAATAATATGACTCATAAAAATTGACTTCAACCAATCGCCAAACAAGGCCCCAAGACTAGCTATTGGCAATAGGTCTAGATAGTGGTTCCCTCTAATGCATATGTAGATATAACCCACCAACAAATTGATGCCTCTATTATTTGGTCAAAAGTTTAAAGGGCGCTTGAAAAAGTTAAGCAAACTATTTTATCATTAAGTAGGGATAACTTTGAAATCCACAAATATTCAGACTAATGTCAGCAATGACCAAAAAACATGTACATTTGAATAATTCAGTTGAAAGCTCCCAAGCCTCCAACCTTGTGACTTACTCCATGTTACCAAAAGTACTAGAGTATCTGACCGTTTAATTACTTAAATCAAAATCCAACTTTAAAATATATATATATATATATATATATATATATATACAGAGAGCTTCCATTGAGGGATCCCTCAAATAAGCTTATTTGAGGGACACCCCTTGTAGGGCCCACTCCGGATTGTATTTCACTAATCCAAACCGTCTATTTTGTAGATACACATTCAAAGATCATCTCTACAAAAAATCACTTGAATCCGATATCATTTGATCATTCAATTGAGTTATTGAAATTTTAATACTTTCTTGAAGCACCGTGTTCATTGATTTTGTATGACACAATTGGATGTCGAAACGGTTTCCAAATTGTCTAATTTTTTGTAAGGATGATCTATGAATGAAGACCTAAAAAATAGATGGTTTTGATCATTGGAAAAAAAATTGTAGGGTACCCTAAAGGGCGTCCCTCAAATAAAATTATTTGAGGGATCCCTCAATAGAAGGGGACTGTATATATATATATATATATATGATTAAGATTCAATTTGGAAGTTAGAATCTCTTTACCCATCAACTTATTTTGGAAGTTTTTTTTTATAAAAAAGAAGAAGAAGTGATAGTCTACATTATAAGAGGATGTGAGTTTCTTACACACATACTACCAAGGTGTCAAGGGCGGACTTAAGCCTAGGCTGAAGCCTAAGGGAACATTTATAAAATACTGAACATGGTCTCATTATTATAGACTTATTCCTACTCAAATAAATATTAGCCCATTGCACCAAATAAATATAGCCCACACATGCAATGTTTTTTTAATTTTTTTAATAAACTAATAATAGCCCAATCAAAATAAAAGTAAACAATAGCTCAATCCTCTATTTAAAATAAGCCCACTCCTAAAGCATATAGGAAATAATAAACATCAATCCAAACCTATATAAATTTGATTAGAAGCAAAACTCACACTAAGGCTCTACCAACTTGAGCTATTCTAATCGTACTTATATTGGGCTACACCCATAGAGCGCAAACATAAAAAAATTTCTTCTAGCCACCAAAAACACCATATTTGAACCTTAAGAGCCTAGAGGAAATAGCTCTCCTCCTCTAAAAAATTGTACCAACCTATTTTCAGTGGATTCTTCAGGTAAGTTTTTCTCTCTTTTCTATATATTCAATTTCCAATTTTAATTGTTGTTGTTAAGTTTTTATGATTTAGGGTTTGAGTGAAAACTTTTGGAGATTGTTGATATGTGTTTTATTTTTGCAACTTGAATTATTAATTACATATATGATTTTTGGTGTCTAGTATTTCTTGTTAGGATATCATATCACATGATGATAATAGATCGGCAAAGAGAGGAAAAACTATTTATTCATTCTTCAAAAAAAAGTGGTAATGATAACAAGGATATATCTTCTGCATCTAATGTTGCTACTTCAATTCTTGAAGAACTTACTGAACTCAGATCTCAATTGAACTCGGATCTCAAGTAGTTGAACCTAAAGAGTTTGATATTGCTTCTTTAGAACGAGATCTAGGGAACCACATTCCAATTTGTGAACACCCAATCAATCAACGTGATGAGATTTGAAGGGTTTATATCAAGTTGGGGCCTTATCAACCTAAACTTTTTGAGTATCCAATGACTTTCTTTGTGTTATGTTTGCTTGTAAAGTGGCTTTTGATTTATAAAATTTTATTTACATTTTTGTTTCAAGAGCAAAAAAGGCTTATAATATATCCCCCTAAAAAAAAATAAAAAAAAATAGCTTACCCCTATAAAAATTCATGGGTCTGCCATTGCAAGGTGCAAGTTTAAACTTGAGACCACTGGTGTCAAGTTAATGTTATTTTCTACTAAACTAGACCTTATTGCCATAAAAGGTCACTCGCATTCTTTGATTACTCCTTTTACAGTATGTATAATTTGTACCATTGATAAAAATGTACGATTGTAACATCACGTGATATGCCGACTTATCATTTTAAATTACAAAAACCCCTATATATTATCGTTCATTAAAATTTGAGTAAATTGATAACACTATATATCAATAATAGTGACCGTAAAAATAGCTAGCGAAGAAACCAAGTCAGCAATGAGTGAGAAAAGAATGCGAGTGACCTTTTTTGGACACTTTTTTGGACACTTGATAGCGTGGGATTTTACACAAACCGACGAGATATAAAGTACGTGGCGCACGGGCCTCGCATTTCCAACTCACTGTAATACAAAGGCAACCTTCTCTGTCTCTCTCTCTTTGCAACGAGCATATTCCTTAGAATGTACCATTTATATTCTTCTCTCACTTCTATATGCACGATATTTAAATTAATATAATGTTTCATTATAATATAAAGTTATAAAACCATTTTATTATTGTGAGTTTGTGAGGTTGTGATTGATCATTGATGGTGCAATTTAACACGTCCGTCTCATTGGACCATCGATTGCAAGTTTGGAGCATTATCAATACTCTTAGTATCCGGAAAAAGCAAGTATCGTCTTTATTAAATAAGTGGGTTAATTCATGATTGGAGCTTTTCAGGTATAATTTAAGAAGGAAATAGCCTAATGGGGATGGATGATCAAGTAAAACTAATTTTAGTTGGGACCTCAAGAGAAGTTAAAAAGGATGGAATACTTGTTCTATATGTTACTTTGAATGATGTTCCATTTGCATTATTCATCTTTAAGTTCTCATATGTATTCGTCTTAAACAAGAATTATTCTACGTCAACGAGACCAATTTCATTTGTGTACGTTTATCAATAAACAAAGTTACTCACGTAATAAAAAATATTCAAATCACATTTGTTGATTGCATTACTAATACATAGAAATGTGATATACGCAACACAAGTTTTCTCACATTACATTAACATTGAAAAAAAAGAAAAAGTTCATCTAATCCAATTGTTGATTTTGTTTGGATAGGTACCCAAAAAAAAAAAAGACTTATTTTGGTAAAAACATAATTAAGATGGTTACGCGCCCTTTCCATAAGTGGCGTCCAAATAAGAAACACGCTGCTCTGGCTTCGCTCATTTATCTTATTTTCTTCAATATTTTATTTATTTTTCATGATTTTATTCACCTAGATCCACGCAGTTTATATTTCTTTTTTATTGATTTATTATGCCAAACACAATTTTCTCACTTTGCCTCTATAAATACAGTTACCATGGAAGCAATCGCACACAGCTCCTTAACATTTTAACAACCTGCGCCACCTGCCTTTCTCTCTCCTCTCTTATCTGAGAGAAAGCCCCCCCTTTTTCAACTGCCTGTCACCAAAAAATGAAATAAAAAGAAGAATCGCAGCCCGAAGCAAAAGCAAAGGCTATAGGAATATCCTAAGCGATCCCCAAGCCAAGCCCCCGACTTTTTCTCTCTATAAATACCACGCTCTCTCTGTCCTCGTCTGTCCTTCTTCTTCTTTTATAAGCTGGATATGAAACTGGAGCTCAATCCTAATCATCACCATCAGGATCAAGGGACCGAGACCGAGATGTGCAGGACTATCGAAGTCGTCGCCGGAGGCGTTGTGCTCTCTCCGGCGAAGCAAGTCGCCGGCGCCGACGACTGCGCCGACGACCTCTTCATTCCGCCGCTCAACTTCTCCATGGTCGATAACGGCATTTTCAGGTCCGGCTTCCCGGAGTCCGCCAACTTCTCCTTCCTCCAAACCCTAGGCCTCCGCTCCATCATGTAAGCCATTACTTATATAATAACATCATCATGATTCATATATAAGTGTTTGATATTGTTTTGATTATTATTATTTAAAAAAAAATTAAAAAAATTTGTGTTTGAATTATATTTTTATGTGATTAATTTATGTTCATGTGTGTATGCAGATGTCTGTGTCCAGAGCCGTATCCAGAGGCGAACGTGGAGTTTTTAAAGTCCAATGGGATTAAGCTCTTTCAATTTGGGATTGAAGGCTACAAGGTATGTCTACTTTTCTTTTTTGAATTCCATTGGATTGAGTATCGTCTCTTTAAGCTGAGTTAAAAAATTTCTGCTTAAGTTGATTTTTGTGAACCGGTGACTACTATGTGCTGCTTACATTCAAATTGAAATTTTGAAATGGAGGAAATTGATGAAAGTGTGATCTTTTAGAAATTACTTTGGTAATACGAAGAGTTAAGCAAGTGCGGTTGGATATATTTACCAATGAAGTAGACGTTTGGAGGCTTCTGCGTTTCCTGACATTTGGGTCACGTATCATAAATAATATCAATACTGTTTGCTAGCTAAGATATATGTATATATACAGAGAGCTTCTATTGAGGGATCCCTCAATAGAAGGGGATTGTATATATGCATATGTTGAATAACAGTGAGAGAGCTAGTGGTTTAGTCTTGTACCTATATGGCTCGATAAATGAATCAAATACCACATATATTCTTCATCCTTAATCAACACTCCTTAATCCTTATCAAGTTGCTTTGGTGGTTGAGTCATAATGGCTCATTTATTATGATCGTCCTTGTTTTTGTTTCGTGATAGGTTCAATGATATGATAACTACATGATTTTGTTAATAATGAATTTTTTAAATTTCTGTGGGGTATTGTTGGTTTGGTTTTGTATGGGATGGCAGTTATCTTGTCTTGGCATATCTAACTAGAGGGCCAGGATTTCTGTCATATATATAGAAACAATGTTTCATGGATTCCTTTCAGTTTCAGACATAATGTATGCGTTGTGTTTCTGTGATCTACATTGATCACATGCGTTTATTCTTTCTATTGTTTAATACCCTTTTTGGTTTTGAATTTTATCTAAATTATATTGTTCTTTTTTGGTTTTGAGTTTTGCTGGAAACAAGTGATGTATATTTCTTTAATACTGTCTGATTTCAATATTGACACTGAACTGTCGGCCAAGGTTCCCTTGATTTCGTTAGTTTGACAGAAGAAGCTTGACAGAAACTAGCTTTAAAAACTTAATAGATTTTGTCTCATCCCAATTGTTTTAAAATTCAAGTATCCTACTTTGAGTATTATTGTCTGAAGTAAAGCTTTTACTGTTTTACACATTCAGGAGTTTGTGTCCTTGCCAATGTTGTTACACTGATAGGTACCGTTACATCCGTCTTGCTCCAATCTAGAATCATTGTTATAGTATTATCAAATGTCTAGGATCAGTTTTAACAATTACATATCTGAACGTTTTTTGGTCTGAGTTTTAGTGGATGCATCTTAATTTTAGTCATCATGAAACAGATTCAGGATCAGTTTTTATTTATTTATAGTAAACAATGATAGAGTCCATGAATCCTTCGTCGTTGTACATCTTTAGTTACTTGATTGCATGAATGTTGAACCAAGTTCCTAGTTAGAACATGAATTCATATTCAAAATTATAACCTGATATTCAAAATTTCATTGTGCATTCAGGAGCCTTTTGTAAACATCCCAGAGGATACAATCCGTGAAGCGCTAAAAGTTGTCCTTGGTACTCAAGAAATTAATCATTTTGCACTTAGTTTCATAGAGACCAGAATTACAGCACTGTTATATGCTTACATTTATTTACTTTTCTGCAATGCAGATGTAAGGAATCATCCTGTCCTAATTCATTGTAAACGAGGGAAGGTATGTGCACCATTGATTGATCTCTTATAGATTCATTGCCGGATTTCGAATAATCCGTGACAGTTTTTAAGTTGTTATTGGCTGCTAACTTCTTTGATCGTATTTTCAGCATCGGACTGGTTGTCTCGTGGGATGCTTGAGAAAATTGCAGAGGTGGTGCCTGACATCTGTTTTTGATGAATACCAGCGGTTTGCAGCTGCGAAAGCCAGAGTTGCAGATCAGAGGTTCATGGAGATGTTTGATGTTTCTAGCTTGAAGCATCTACCGATGCCATTTTCATGTTCAAAGAGGTAAAATCAGCCAAGTATTATTGAATGGCTTTTGCGTCTTCTTTTGGTCAAAGAAGAGAATCCTATTCCTAGGTCCTTTCTACTTTGTCGGAATAAATAGGAAAAGGTGATGATGAGTTCCTGGTATGCATTTCAGCGGAAAAGGAATTTAATTCTTCTTTTTTTTCCTTATTCATAAATAATAAGCAGCCTATATAAGTATATATAATCTCACTTTATGTGCTTTGAGTGTTAGTACCTTTTTTTCCTCACATCTCACCCCACCCTCTCTCCTTCTTTTCCCAAATTTTTTTTTATAATTATTTTTAGTTCTCCTTTCACTTTTATTTTCATTAAATTACTAAGCTGATGCCGAAAACGTCTTGACTCTTGGCTTGCAAATCAAGATGGTCCATGAATCTTGTACTGGAGTCTGGGGGTGACTCAGAATTTGAGAGTTGATCTAATTCCGTCATAATTAGTTGTGGGGTCCAGAATTGGAATTCTTAAAAAAAAAAAATCAGTATTAATATTGTATTTGTATTTTATTGAAAAGTAAAATACAGTGCAAATGTAACTAAGATATCAATAGTACATGGAAAGCTGTATATTCGAGCAGAGTGAAAAAGATTGATGATCAAAATAAAAATGCTTGAGGGAAGGTTCAGTTCAGGCGTATGGTAGTACTGTAAATTCGTGCTTTTCCAAATTAAGCAAACCGTCGTTTACTGCGTAATGTCTTGGAAGTGATACTTTTGATAGCGCCACAACGCTTTTTGGGTGTTCAGTGTTTGGTTCACTTTTGACGGTCAAAGAAGCACTTTTGTGTTTCTTTTAGACCACCCTGAACCGGGTCTAAATTCAAATTTCAATTCTTCAAAATACAACTATTCATGTATTTTTAGGACTCAAAATTTAATTGTTTAAGAATAATCAACTCCTAATTCTTGTTATCGTTAATTTTTCTTAAAATTATTTTTGTTTCAATTTAATTTTATGAACATCTTAACCTAAAAAAAATTAAAATTCTAAAATATAATATAATTTCACTTGAAAATAAAAACAAGCACAACAACATTTTATTTCATGGACTTCGAAAGAAAAGCAAGTAGCACACAACTTATATTAAAAACAATGGAACATGACTTATTTGGTTAGTTGCAATGCGGTCACAACATCTACATCATCCTAATTCATAGCCCTTGCAATAGCTACTTTTGTGTATGCCGAGAATAATTTGAACCCTTCTTTGAAGCCATTATCATAATTATCTTCCATTTTTTTCTTTATATTGTTATAGTATTAAATGAATTGTGTCATTGCCACATTTACGAACTACAAATTTCCCTTTGATGATCTTGGTGTTGGTCTTTTGATATAACTTCTCGGCTTGGATTTATGAACTTTGAGTGAAGTCGGACTCTAGGAATACTTGTTCAATGCATTTCTTGATTATTACAGGAGGTGAAAGTGGATTGCACTTAGGATAGGGCCATCACCAATCAGATGTTAGGTTCCATTGGTATGATTGATTATGTTGCATATGGAGGTAGATATTTATAGGCAAATGGATGGGTATATTGCTCTTTTTTTTTTACTTTTACTTCATTAAATTCGTTTATCTTTCTTCAATAATGTTTTGAACTCTTGCCTACCTTCACTTGTCTTCTTTAATTATTTTCTGAACCATTTCGCATCTCCTATGGTCTTGTTTCAATCATGTTATGAACCATTGCTCATCTTTGTCCATCTCACTTTATTGGATTCCCTTCTCTTTCCCTATCTTTTCCTATCTTCATTTAATTATTTTCTAAACTCTTTCCAATCTCATATTGTCCTGTTTCAATAATGTTCTGAACTATTGCTCATCTTTATCCATCTCACTTTATTGGATTTCCTTAACTTTCCCAATCTTTTCCTATCTTCATTCAATTATGATCATATATATAGGTCATCTCGTTTTGTCATGTTGTCATTATTTCCTCTCTTCCTACTTATCCCTTTTATATCTTATCATGATTTCCTATCACCTTCATTTTATCCTTTTGTCTATTTAAGAAGTGTTATTCTACCCAATTGAATACACAATCTCCTTCAATCTCATTTTCCTTCTTATAATGAATTCACGTGAAAATGCTATACAAAATTTCTTTGGTTGAGATAACCTTCAACACCTTTCCCTTTTTTTTTTTTTTTTTTCATCCTTCTATTTATCTCGTTCGAGTGCCCTTGGAGTGGGCATGACCACATCATCCTCATCTTCCCCCAACTTGATTGTATTGCCACTATGAGAAGAATCTCTGAATGTTTGTGTGGGAGATTCACATAGCTCGTTCTACTTTGGGCAATCTTTTAGGATTTGCCAAGCAAGATACAACTTGAAAGACCTATTCGGAGGCTTATTATCATCAAGAAAAGTTTTTTTGCATGCATATCCTATGCACGAAATAAAATAAAAAGCAAGTTAATAATTGAAAAGAATTAGAATTATAAATTTAAGCGTTGAATAAAATGGGTACTCACCACATCTTCAAGATAGGAGCCACTCAAATGCCTTGCACTGGCCTTTGGGGTGTTCGCATCTCGGCTCCAGCCATAGTCAGATCATTTTCCAAAAACTTGTGGTACACACGCAACTAAAATGAGTCGTTTGATTCATTAGTGCCAATAACACCATCTTTAGAGACAGAAACCCACTAATTTGCACAATGCCTCATCTTTTTGTGGTTTCCAATTCACACATCTTTAGGGTTTTGGGGTCATTCTCAACAATAATGAAAAGAGAAGAGAATGAACAAATATAACAAAGGGAAAAAAGAAAAAAAATTATTTTGGGTGGATTATTTAATAAATGAATGACTATTTATAGAGTTTGGGATGAGTTTTGGGGTTGGATCTGATTTAGATTAATTATAAAAATTATTTTGACCATTGGATTTAAATTTCAGCTGGTTGTAATGAAATTTTACCGTTGAGATTGCCTAAACTTATCATGGCCGTTGATATGCTGATATAGTCGTTGCATTAGAAAAAACAAAATAACTTAATCTTTCAAATGGGGTCGTTAGATTCCAACGATTCATTCACCATGTGCTCCCACGTGTCACGCGGAAGCAAATGGAGAGTAGTTAGCTTTCTGTCATGCGCGGCCCGCTCCCTTTTCCTCTTCACGTGGGCTGTGTATTATGGGTTGTGCTCCACACAAAATTATTAGTCCAGGCAAAACCCATATTAGAATTCCGCCTGGAATTCCACCATTCTCAAAATTCCACCCCCTAAAATACATGGGTTGGAGACGGATTTTGGACACAAAACTCAAAATTTGAGTTTCCAACCCTTGGCTTATAGATGGTCTTAAGAGGTGCTAACATTGCAGACCTCGACTTAGAAAAGTTAAGTTAGAGTGGATATGCTCCTCACTCTGCATTCAAGTTCGAATCCTCGTAAATTTTTTTGAGAGAAGGGATAATTGTATACATAAATTAGGCATAAAAACCATCAGTCACAAGGGCGAATGCAAATGCCCACAATGGGGTAATACAAATATGTAAATATAGTAACCCTATAGAGGCCACAAAAGGCCAGAGAAATTTCGACATAAAAACCGCATGCCTAAACAAATCAAACATGAATCACAACGCTCAAATCTACCAATACAACTACAACTTTTAACTCTCACAAGTACAAAATATAATATAGAGTAGAAAACAATCAAACACCCAACTCACAAGGAGTTGATGCAATTATTACAAAATAAGAAAATTGCAAACAAACAACCAAAAACCAACAGAGCTTCTACTGACATTGTTGCCACCGCCACCATAGACGTCGCCGCCGCCTTAGAGATAAAGAAAACACCAAGATTGCAGCTAGTCATTTAAATTAAATTAAAGTAGAACATTGCTTGTATAAAAAAATAAAATAAAAAGATGTGCTAAAATTGTAGAGACACTTTTAGGTTTTAATGACGACTACTTTATACTTCACTTTTAAATTTTTTAAAGTTATTTCAAATAAACTAAAATTGTCCTCACTTAAGAATTTCCAAAACACAACTATTCTACTTTAAATAGACAAATACGTAAAACAATAGTCTATTGACATGCGTGTTAATAAAACTAAATGGGCAAAAATGCTAACAAAAAGTCTAAAAAACACTCGTAAGGATGCCCTACACAAAACAAGGAAGGATTCCTCTTCTCGAAATCATGATGGCAGGTGTGTGGTATGTCTGGTTCGTGTCCTTTAATTATATTGTCTCTGATTATATTACGATGTTCTACTTTGCAAGACAAGGAAACAAAAAAGGTCTAGTTGGCTGTTTTTGAGGTTCTTGAAGGTGTAGTTATCAAGCTTCTCTACCATGACATAAAATTAGCAGAAAACTTTGATTTTATATAAATGTTTTTTTCAATAACCTTCACTTTAGATTATGAATTGGATCTTTCTTAGATTCTGAGAGGCTTTCAGGTTCCCAGTTATGATTAAAACTTGAAGGTAGGTACTTATTGGACGCTCCACTTGCACAAGTTGAACCCTTTTGTTGTGTGGATGTTCCAAGTTCCTCATGATCATGTTAGGGGATGATTTTATATTTCAAAATTCTCTAGATGATTCTTTGCTTGGTTCAAAAGAAACTTCTCATTGTATGTCCTACATGCATTGACAATCATGAATGCTAAGGATATATTGCTCAGCTCATGTGTGCGCCGGCGTGGGTGAGAAACTTACATGATCCGGGATACATGTAATCATTATCTATTTCTTTCTCACGTGATATCTCGTGTTATGAGAGAAATAAAGTGTAGGTTTGTATTCTCGCGTTTCATGTAAATCATTAATTTATTACAGGGAATATCATTCTATGGAACAGCTTATCTTTCCATGAAAGTAGTTTGAGCTGCCATTCCCTCTCGGCTTTTCTTTTGTCAATTTAATTAAGCCAAAATAACTTAGTTTTGGTGGCAGATCCTGATATCAGTGGCACACAAATAGAAAGGTCTATATGGTGATTTTGCCATCTTGAAAGCTTGTTTTATAATTTGGTTTTATGCTTTTGATCATCCTCTGTTGCTGCTTTTGAAAACTTCAGCTTCAGATGTTTACCATTTCGGCATGGCTGCTGCTATTTGGCCACAGATTTTATAGCCCTTGTTTTCTTTTTTCTTGGTTGAAGAAGTCCTTGTTTTCTAAGGTGACAGCTTGGTTCGTTGGCCAGGAACTTAAGGCCGTCATAGAGCTTCATATAGTTTTCAAACACGAATTTCAGGTAAACTTGATTCTTCTCCTCTGCTTCTTTCTCCACCAGTGTTGGTGCAGGGTAGATGACAGCAACACTGCCAGGGTTGTAGAAGGAAGCTATTGACATTCTGGTGCCATCAGTTTGGGCAATCAATCTGTGCACCACACTCTTGTACTTCCCATTAGTGATCAGCTCAGGGTTGGGTCATTGAGGGTAGTTGCTAACCTGGGCGCCAAACGCTGGCCCATTTGTTCCATAGAAGGCCTTCCACTGTGTCTAAAAACTCACGACTCACTGTGGACCCAAAACTTTAAAATTAATCAGATGAAACGGATAGTAATAATGACAATTGAATTACAACAAAAATATGTTGATAATCGAAACCAAACGAGACTAAAAAGAACATTCAGTACAACTTTAAGTGGGGGTATTTTAGGGATCTGAAAATATAAAATCTGACACATCAAGCTTAATTAGGTAAGAATAAATGAGTTTAAAGGGGATAAAGTCAAATTTTCTATAAAAATTATCATATAGGCTTGGTCGATCAAGGCTTGGCTCCTTAAAATTAAGGAGGCATTCCTCCTTACAACCATTGGGGTTTTGGCACTTGTTAAATTCAAGCAACATTGACAAAGTTTCAACAAAAAAGGAAAAAAAATATTATAAAAATTTAACATGTCTCAAAACCCCATTGATTGTAAGGAGGAGCTCCTCCTTAATTTTAAGGAGCCAAGCTTTTTCCCATCTTTGTTTGGTCATTTTGCCATGTTCTGCTTTCTAGCAAAAAGAAAAAAGAGAATCTCAATTTTCTCTTTAGATTTACTAACATATGGATATTGAAATGATTCTATTTCACGACGATTATGCTAATTAATACCTAAAATCTCAAAAAATTAAATCAATTAATGGGATAGGTTATTATATATGTAATTAAGTAATATCTTAGCCTTTTTGAATTATTTTAATTAGTAATTATATTTTAATTATTATTTAATATATAAAAATCATAGAAAAAGTCCACAAAATAGTTAATTTCTATTTATTAAGTCTTTTGTGAAATCATTTGGGTGTCTTAATTAAATTTCTCAATAGCCAAAGAGCCATATTCATTTCTATTAGGCCATTACTCGAGTATCTATTGTCCCTTTTTGATTTTTTACTTTTTCAGAGTTATTACCCGTACAAAGATTCTAGCACTTTCACGTTTAATAATGTATTGTACAAGTACAAATGTGTTTCTCATGTTTAATATACCTATTTTTTACAAAAATTTCAATAAGACACACAAAATTCAGGTATTAGACACATAATTCTGACATATTATTGAATAAAAATAATATATATTTGGCTATACTCAGTTTTTCCCTAATTGTCTTTCTAAAAATAGTATAGCCGTCCGGCTATACTCATTTTTATTTATTTTATTTTAAAAAAAGCATAGCTGTACTGCTGTACATGTTTGACATGTGGCGCACATGCACTGGACATGTCTTTATACACATATATAAAATACAAATTTATAAATAAACCCAATCCTAGACATGTATTTATAAAAAAACCCAAGCACTATTTAAACATATAAACACACCCAAAATCAACTCCAAAGTCAACTTTTTGGGTGTGTTTATAAATGGGTTTTGAGTGTGTGTAATGATGGGTTTTGGGTGTGTTTATATGTTTAAATAGTGCTTGGGTTTTTTTTATAATTTCAACCTCCATTTTGGGTGTTTTAGTGAAACTCCCTATATAAAAACCGATTCTTTTTTGAAATTATTTAAGAAATTGTATAGCCGTCCAACTATACTCGTTTTTACCTTTTTTTAAAAGAAAATCGTATAGCCCCCGGATTTATAGTTTTGACATGTGGCACCTATGTGCTGGGCGCGTCTTTTTTTAATATATAAATAGTATAGTCGGGTGGTTGTACTTTTTAGAGAGAAAATTTAATCCCGGAAATGTTGCCGACATAGACATGTGCCGACGAAATTTCGTCGGGACAAGTTTTTTATAAATTTTTTAAAATTTAAAAAGAAATATAATTAGTTTCGTTACTTTCTTTTTTTTGGCCTACTACTTTAATTTAATATATGTAATTAAGTAATGTCTTAGCCTTTTTGAATTACTTTAATTAGTAATTATATGTTAATTATTTTTTAATATATAAAAAATTATAGAAAAAGTCCACAAAATAATTAATTTCTATTTATTAAGTCTTTTTGGAAATCATTTGGGTGTCTTAATTAAATTTCTCCATAGCCCAAGAGCTGTATCCATTTCTATTAGGCTATTACTTGAGTATCTATTGTCTCTTTTTGATTTTTTACTTTTTCAGAGTTATTACCCGTATAAACATTTTAGTACTTTCACTTTTAATAATGTATTATACACGTACAAACGTATTTCTCATGTTTAATATACCTATTTTTTTAAATTACAATAAGACACACAAAATTCACGTATTATACACATAATTATCATATATTATTGAATAAAAATAATATATATTTGGCTGTACTCAGTTTTTCCCTAATTGTCTTTTAAAAATATGAATAAAAATAGTATAGCCGATGGGCTATACTAGATTCTTTTTGAAATTTGTTAAGAATTTTTTTACTGTTCCAATTCATTTATTCATTTTTTTTTATAAAGAGTATAGCCGCCAGGCTATACTCTTTAAATATCTAATGGGTGCCTTTTTGTTTTTTAAATTTTTTCTCCCTGATTTTTCTTTGTCAATAAGACTAGTATAGAGCATTATCCATTTCGTTTAGGCCATTACCAAGGTATATCTATTGTCCCCTTTTGATTTTTTACTTTTCCAGGGTTATTACCCGTATAAATAATTTAGAATTTTCCCATTTGATACTTGTATTATACACATATGTACGTATTTTTTAATAATACTTATGTTTTTCGTATACATCTTAAAGACTCGGTATAATGAAAGCAAAAGTCTAATACATGTATTGTACGCATACGCACGTATTTTAAAGATTATTTAATCAGAGAACAAAAAACAAAGTCCACAAAATAATTCATTACTATTTACCAAGTAATTTACAAAATCAGTAAAATACTTAGGGCATGTTTGATATTCAACTTGAATTCAACTTTTTAAACTCGAAAAAGAATTTAATCCAAGACAAAGAAAACTTGTTTGGTAGCCCTATTTTTACAAACTCAAACTCAAGAACAACTAAAAAACACCACAATTATTAAAAACAAAAAATATATGTTTTTTTAGTTTTTTTCTGACAACCCACAAGTTCTCAAATTTTTAAGATTTGAAAACAGTTTTCAAGTTGCATATCAAACAAATTTTTGAATCTTAAAAATAGATTTGAGAACTCCTTGTTTTTAAGAAAAATAAAAGTTTTTGAGTTCCCTATTTGTATAGGATACCAAATGCCCCCTTTAATATTCACTAAAGAAATAATAATTGAAACATAATTACTAATTAAAGTAATTAAAATAATTAAAATAAAAAGGCTAAGGTATTACTTAATTACATGTATTAAAGTAAAGAAGTTAGCCAAAAAACAAAAGTAGAGAAAACGTAAAAATTTAAAAATAAAAAAAAATAAAACAGTATAGCCGCACGGCTATACCTTTAAAATACCCGATTTACCGTTCCATGCCTTTAAATAGTATAGCCGCCCGGTAATACTCGTTAAATATTATTTTTGAGCAGTATACCCGTCCGGCTATATTCCCAAAATCGATTATTTTAAAAGTATAGCCGTCCGGCTATACCCTGCGGATAGCAAACTAATAAAACACCATCTTCCAACCAAATTTCGTCGGTATATACCTGTGCCGATGAAATTTCATTGGGAAAAAAAAATACAAACTTATTATCTTTCGCGCCTATCTTTAAATGTCTAATGGATGCCTTTTTGTTTTTTAAATTTTTTCTCATTGATTTTTCTTTGTCGATAAAACTAGTCTAGAGCATTATCCATTACGTTTAGGCCATTACCAAGGTATATCTATTGTCCCATTTTGATTTTTTTTACTTTTCCAGGGTTGTTACCGGTATAAAGAATTTATCATTTTTCCCATTTGATACTCGTATTATACACGTACGTACGTATTTTAATGATTATTTAATATCAAAGAACGAAAAACAAAGTCCACAAAATAGTTCAAAACAATTCATTACTATTTACCAAGTAATTTACGACATTAGTAAAATATTTAAATATTCACTAAAGAAATAATAATTGAAACATAATTACTAATTAAAGTAATTAAAATAAAAAGGTTAAGGTATTACTTAATTACATGTATTAAATTAAAGAAGTTGGCCAAAAAACAAATGCAGAGAATATAATTTTCGTTTTGGTGCCTCTTAATTAAATTTCCTCAGAGTCCAAGACCCAAGTCTTTGATTAATATAATTATTAGGCTTAATTGCTACAGTGCCCCCTTGAAACATTGGTCAATTCTCACTTATCTCCCTTAAAGTTAAAGTGACTCACTTTGCCACCTTGACCGATGTTTTGTGTCTCACTTTTTCCCTCACTGGCAAGTCTGTTAAAAATTCTGTTAAAAGTGCTGACGTGGCACTAATAGGACCCACTATTTTGCTAAACTAAGTGCCATGTGTGAAAAAAAAATAATTAAAAATTAAAAATTGTCTTTTAAAAAACTTAATTTCTGTCTATATTTTTTTAACTTCTATTAGTTGAAGGGGTAATTAGGTCAATCAATTATTTAAAAAAATTCATTCGTTTTTAAAATAAAATCTTCAAATTGAAAAAAAAAGAAAAAAGAAACCCAGCCAAAACCAATTCCACCCCATTGCGACCTCCCAACGACCCATCACTTTAACTTTAAAGGGGATAAGTGAGAATTGACCAATGTTTTCGGGGGTGCTGTAGCAGTTAAGCCTAATTATTATGAATGAAAGTCATATTCAAAGCCTCCTATAGCTAAGCCCATTGGCCCAACTCTTCAATGTTAACCACACTTATTCAAACATCATGGTGCTTTGTTTATAAACACCATTATAGGAGTATAGATTTTCGATGTGGGATTTTCACATAGGCGCCTCAAAAGATAGGCCTTCAAAGAAATCTATATTTGTATTGTTGGTTCAATATGGAATTATATTTAAAGCCCTTCAAGGTCTCCGTGATGCATCTGTAAATGCCCTCCAAGGTCTCCGTGAGAAATTATAGTATGGAGGGCAGAGTTATGGTTTTGATGTTGACTTCCATTCTTAGTAAATATAGGAATCAATTGAAAAATATACCTCACAAATTTTACCTTGCCTTAATAATGACCAGATGAGCTGGAAGGTTTACACCCCATGCCAATGGGCTGGTACAAACCAATACCTATAATTTTCCATGACGGGCTCTTGATGGTTGCTGGTTCCTTGATCTTCAGTGTTTCCTGTCTTGACCGTTTGGAGCAGTGCTTTCATGCCCCTTCCCCTGTTCATAGGAAACAGCAACCTCTTTGCATTTGGCTGATGATACAGAGTTTGAACTCTGCCCCACTTCCCTTTATCTTCTAACCTGATAGGATAACATTCTCCAATGAAACTTAAATCTGGTATTTTGTTATTCAAAACTGGCATTTGCACCATTAGATGGTTTGAATAAAGAATTTGTCATGGCCTTATTGCCCTTGTTAATTTTCGGATCCTTCCTGTTTTGATGTTCGTTTCTTTTTGATGGATTTGACCTCATGCTGAGACGCATATATAAAAACCTCAACACAAGATGGTATACATTACAAGGGCCAAGGGTCTCAGAAGGAGCCTAACCTGTGCTTTTGAATGATAACGTTAATCAGTTCCCCTTCCTGTTGGCTTCCCAGAATTAGCCTGGAATGACGTCGAAATTCATGGCCGCCCTTATGTCTCCACCGAAAGAGAAGATAAAGCCAAATGATACATCAATTGAATTTGTACTTGCATGCCATGACAACATCTCCCAATCTGTATGTATGTAAAACAAACACAGAAGATCTGAATGCTGGTAACAATATAGTACAGAGAGATAGAGATGGGGTCATATGTGTTCTGTATGTGGGGAGAGAGAGAGAGAGAGAGAGAGAGAGAGAGAGAGAGATTATATGTGTATTGTGGTTTTCACAGGTTTCTTGGCCTGCAAAAGCAAAATCCATTTGTAACCATGTGAACTCTGAAGGGAGAAACAAGTATATAAGAAAGAAAAGGGTAGGGGGATTAGACCTCATTAACACTTACCATTTCTGAGATGGGAGTGAAGAAGAAGAAGAAATAAATGTGGTTTGATGGCTGGCTGCCCCTATGATTGGGTGGCCTAACTTAGCTTCCCCTAGTCCTAGTCTAGTACGTCAGTCAGGCAAGCCTTACAAGCAAACAGCGGATCCTAATAGGCAGTCCATTTGAATGTGATTGTGTTTCTCACGTCATTTTTTTTATTTTCGAGTTTGAAAACTGCTTGTGAGCTGTGACTGTGTGAGTGAGTTCTGGTGCTCGTCAATCTCCCATATCCAAAACTGGATTGACTTAAAACATAACAAAATAAAATTAGGCCCAAAAGCCAACGAAATCTAGCCCAGTACAAAAAGGCATTGACTTGCAGACCAAAGTTTGATGCACTGCCGCTGAATTCGGCTTGCAAATATCCATTCAAGTAGGATGTAGAATAAGAAAATGAGAAAAGAAAATTCTAAGCATTTCCATTATAAACTTAGAGTTACAGCCTTCAAAGTAACAGAGCAATATTCTTGTCTTCTTCAAGTTGTGATCTCCGAGTATCATTATGAAGGGACAAGAGTCTCCAATTACTTTTGAGCCTCAATTGCTACGTTCACCCACAATATGAAATTCCTCAAGCATAAATGGTCTTCAAGTCCTGCTTCCAGGATAGAAATATTCGACACTGTTTTCCTTTACTTTGAATTGGAAATTAGACAGCTTATTTCTTGATCTCTCCCTCCCACTGTTCAGGACTGTCAACTGCAACCAACAAGAACAATGAGGATCATAACTTTCATAATCTCGTTCAATTGTATGGATATTAAAACCATTAAGAGGAGACCTTTGGGAAGTAATACTAAACAGGAAAAGTAAACTTGCTACAAGCGTAATTGGCAGGTCACCAGCAGCAAGCCGGCAAGCAATACTAATGGAAATAGTTCTCACAATTTTTCAATTGCTAACACAGGATTGTGATCTAGTGGACTCGACGGAGAAGATATAACTTTAGGCTCTTTATTTGTTATGGATGCAGGTAGCAGCTCAAATATCTTGACTTGGAAAGACAGACTTCAAATAGCAATAGACGCTGCACAAGGTCACTAAAAGATTTGTAACAATATTTTTGTTGTTAGCTAGCATCTCCTTAATTTCTTTTCTTTTCTTTTCTTTTAATTCAATTTTTGGGATGTGTTGTCTCAACTTGAAATGCAGGATTGGAGTATCGGCACTACGGCTGTAAGCCACCAATAATCCACAGGGATGTAAAATTAACAAACATTTTGCTGAATGAAAATTTCGAAGCCAAGCTATCTGATTTTGGACTATCCAGAAGTTTCCCCTCTAATGATGACAATCATGTATTGACCGTCGTTGCTGGCACTCCCGGCTACCTCGACCCTGAGTAAGTAATTTGTTTGTTTTTTTAAAGTTTATCCATCCCTTAATTGGAGCATTCAAATCAAATATTAGAAACTAAAAAATGTGATGTTTGATTTGCAAATGGTTGTAACTTGTACTTGAAGGTACAACCTATCAAACAGGTTGAACGAGAAAAGTGATGTTTATAGCTTCGAGGTTGTGCTGTTGGAGATTATTTCCTGTCGACCTGTTTACTCTTCAAGGGAACACGAAAGAATTCACATCAGTCGGTGGGTGAGCTCAATGCTTGCAGAAGGAGACATTTACGGCATCGTTGATCCAAGGTTGGAGAGACACTTCAACACGAACACTGTATGGAAGGCTGTGGAGATAGCAATGGCATGTGTATCTCCAAATGCTATAAAAAGGCCAACCATAAGTCAGGTGGTGGTGGAACTAAAGGAGAGTTTGGCAACAGAGATTGCTGGAACAAGGCAGAGCCATGAAACTGAGTTAACAAATTCCATTGAGATAAGGTCTGATAGTTCGATCTCTATGCTAAATCCCTCGGTTAGGTAGTTGAACTATTGCTTAGCTAGATCAAATCATGGGAGTTGGGATGTATTAGTTTCCTCCATTTTCTTTTTAGATCAATTATTTTTTTATGATCCTTTTGTTTAACTAAATTTGTTGTATTAATATTTATATGTAATAACTAATTGTAAGAGATTGATAGAAAACATCTATGCTCTATTATATTAAAGTTGGTGAGAGAGGCATGTACTAATATGAAAAGGTTTGATGTGTATAAAAAAAAGTGTGCGAAGCCGTGCAAGAAGACTTGAGATGAGAGGGAGAATAATAAAAGTCTCCTCCAAGAAATGAAATAGAAGCTAACCGAGAGCTTACAAAAAAACTCCTCTGTTTTTATCTTCAGTTTTTCCTCCTTTGCATTCCATTGCCTTATGCTTGATAAATTGTGCAGCTAAGTGTGTGAGTGTGCATATATGGGTTAAAATCCATATTCCAACACCTCTGACATGTTGTGTGTTCTGATCAATATCTAGGTAAAAAGTTTTGGCATTTCTTATTCAAATACAAAATTCCTCAACCACAAAGGAAAAAATGAAAAAACTTTTAACAAATTAATCTTTTGGTGCCTAGGATTGGATTGGATTATTGGTGTAGTTGGCGTGATACAAGTCATGATGTGTAAGTCTCACATCGGAGTAATACATACCACAATTATCACAGTTTGAAAATTAGGATTTGTTACTCACGTCATCCATGCTACTTGAGCTTAGCATATAGTTGATAAGTGCTTTTCTTTTTCTTTTGAGGACCTTTCCTATTCAGAGGGGCGATAATACGCTAAACTCACACACACAATACGTATGCTAGGACTCGAACTCAAGACTTTGTCTAGGAGAGTCATTACTCCAAATCACTACACTAATGGGTCCTTTGAAGTGCTTTTCTTTTTCTTGATAGTGCTTGGAAGATGCAATATTAATAAATCCACCCATTATTAACAATTGGTAGTGGTTTAAGACTGGGAAAAAAAAAAAAAAAACTAATAATGGATCTTTCAAGCCCATTGACCCTCGCAAGTCATGATTAATCTAATGGTAATGGATCTTTCAGCGACCTCTTCTTGCAAGGAGGATATGCATTTCAAGTTTCAACTGAAACAGCCGTGTTCCGGACTTCGGTTGTTGAGTCAACATCTTGTATTTTGTTCCCAACCTGCCAGTTGATTTTATTCTATTGTATCGATGGCTAATTCGAGGACATAACCGAAATTTCGTCATTAATTTATTTCTTTGTGAAAAAAAAATATACATTTGACTTTTTAAGAATATCCATGGTTAGGAGGACAACTGGAGGGAAGAAGCCAAGAATGTGACATGTTTTTTCACAGAAGGAAGGCTTTGAACGAGCTGATTTAAATAGTGCTTAATTTTCTTTTTAAGAAAAATCGGACAGAGAGAATGTAAAGAGAACTTTATCTGACAGTGATAAGCTAAATGTGGTTAAGAAAGGACCAACATTTATGTCTTGCTTCTCAAAGTTTAATGATGTCGCGTACAGTCAAGCAATTCCTCTTCACACTGCACCTTGGTCTTAGTTTTCTGCTCCTAGTTCATGCCCAGGATGATCAATCAGGTAGGAATATTTTGAAGGAAATAATGTTATCTATAATATATACATAGCTAATGAAAGCTTCTGTGTCTTTTTGTATGTGTGTGTCTATCTCAGAATTCGTTAGCATAGATTGTGGCCTGCAGAAAGTTACCTATACCGAAACGACAACAAAAATTCGCTACGTTTCAGATGCAAGCTTCATAGACACCGGTGAAAGTAAATCCGTGTTGAATGAGTTTAGAGACGACTATCAACAACCCTACTGGTCTCTAAGGAGCTTCCCTGAAGGAACCAGGAACTGCTACAACATAAACGTCACAAGCGGCATCAAATATTTGATCAGAGCAAGTTTTGTTTATGGGAATTATGATGGCCAAGAAAAAGCACCTGAGTTTGAACTCCACCTTGGAGCTAACTTATGGGAGTCAATACGGTTTGAGAATGCTTCCGTAGGAGCAGCAGACAAAGAGCTTATACATGTCCCACTGCGAAGCTACATACATGTCTGTCTGGTGAACACAGGCTCCGGCGTTCCATTTATATCAGCAATAGAACTCAGGCCTTTACTTAATGCATCTTATCCAACACAAGTGGGGTCGTTGGCGCTTGAGATGCGATTTGATACTGGTCAACTACCAACTGATTCTGAAGGATACAGGTGAGTGCCTAATCTCCTAGGAGTTAGATGATGAACATATACCTGGTCAACTTCTAATTGCTAATGAGACTGATGAAATATTGAAATCTATTTAGGTATCCGTTCGATGTTCATGATCGCTTCTGGGATGCCTATGACCGTGATGATTGGGCACAATTAAGTACATCACAGACCATTGACTCTGGATCTAGCAATGATTACCAACCACCTCCTATTGTGATGCGTACTGCTGCAACGCCAAGACATGCGAATGCTTCCTTGGATTTCTTCTGGCTGCCTGCTGATGACAAGGCATCATACTATGTATACATGCACTTTGCAGAAGTTGAAAAGCTACAAGCAAACCAATCCAGACTGCAATACATTACTAGGAACGGGCAGGTCTTTTATGATTTATTTGCTCCCGATTACTTGTACACAAATACTATTTTTAGCCCTGCCGCTTTGAGTGGAGGACAATATAATTTTTCAATCCGTAAGGCAGAGAACTCTACCCTTCCACCCATCCTCAACGCCATTGAGATTTACACATTGAAGGAATTCTTAGAGTTAGAAACAAACCAAGAAGATAGTAAGTCTTTCTTCCCTACACTAGCTTTCATACTCTCAGTTTAGTGTTTATATGTATATGATTGATTTAAATGAGATTTTCTGTTTGATTCTGAAAATCTTTTAATTAGTTGACGCAATCAACATCATCAAGTCAACATATAAGATTAAAAAGAACTGGCAAGGAGATCCGTGTGCCCCTCAAGCTTACTTGTGGGAAGGTGTAAAGTGTAGCTATCCTCAAAATGAGTCCCCAAGAATCATATCCTTGTAAGTATGCCTTCAAACAAAGTTACCGAAATTTTCATTCCCATTCCACTTATGTGTAGTAAATTGAAATTAATGGAACATGCAATCTGTAGGGATTTGTCCTCGAGCGGATTAACAGGGGAGATAGCTCCTTCTATATCCAACCTTACAGTGATTCAGACATTGTGAGTATATATGTCTTCCTGTGAATAAGTTACCAGAAGGCAGACAGCACATGATCAGAATTTGATTTAAATAAGTTGAGCTGTTCATTTCAGGGATTTATCAAACAACAACTTGACAGGACCAATTCCTGACTTTTTGTCTCAATTGCCAGAATTAAATGTCATGTAAGTCATTTGGTTGCCTGTATCTGGGAGGAAAAAACTACAAATCTTTTGTTATGAACAAAGTTTGGTGAAAGATTAGTGATTAATTTACCTTTGCAGAAACTTGGAGAAAAACAAGCTCGCAGGCTCAGTTCCAGTAGGACTGATTGAAAGAAGGAAGAATGGTTTTCTATCATTAAGGTGTGCTATGTGAAACCCATATAACCTTCAAATTTTGTTCTTAACTCCAACTCACCACAACACTGTGTTAGAAGTTTGATCCACACAGATACTAGTTTTCTATTTCTGTTTTCCTATTTCGTTTTTAATGACAATATTAAATGATGAGGTGTTTCCCTACAAACTAGTTTTGAGAATTATAACATATGCTACAGAGGAATTTATATTCTTTGGTATAACATATCAAAATCTAACTATTGTTGCTATCAACCATTTTTATGTCAGTTTGTGTGCAAATCCAAATCTATCCGGAAATGTTTCTTGCAAAAAGAAGCGCAATTTTGTTATTCCCGTAGTTGCGTCAGTCGCTGGAATCTCCATCCTCTTATTATCTGTAGCGGCTCTCTGTTGGGGCATTAATCGGAAAAGACAACCTGGTAAGACTTCCAAATATCTGTCAAAGTTCCTTTTTTTCCTCTCTCTTATGGCCTTAAAAATGAAGAATTACGACTTGACATCAGATATCCAAGTGCATTTCTTAAAATAATAATAACATTCTTCATAAATATATATATATATATGTATGCACATTAAACTTGTGATGAAATCTTAGGAGCTGTCACAGATGCAAATCCTATCATTGCACCAGTGAAGGCAACAAAACGACAGTTTACATACTCTGAGATCCTCCAGATCACCAACAATTTAAAGAGGATTCTTGGCAAAGGTGGATTTGGAACAGTTTATCATGGATGCATAGACAAAACTCAAGTAGCTGTCAAGATGCTTTCACCGTCTTCAGTTCAAGGGCTTCAACAATTTCATGCTGAGGCACGTTCGTTAAAATAAGCTATGCAATCATTTTGAGCTCAATCTTATATAATAAACTAAGATGTTTCGTTGGGGTCTCTTATCTTACAGGTTAATCTTCTGATGAGAGTTCATCATATTAACTTGACAAGCCTTGTAGGATATTGCAATGATGAAAATCACATAGGGCTTGTGTACGAGTACATGGAAAATGGAAACTTACAAGCATATCTATCAGGTTTGGCTGCAATTGAAACTATTCCATACCAAAATTTACCATTGTTTAGTAACTTCTAATTTGTTGGAAAACGACCGATAAATTACCGGAGGCTTTGATTTATTTTAGCACTAGAAATCTAAGTTGTGCAGAAACATTCCTTGATCTCCACATTATTTTTTATTTTCTGTGGATGCAGACAGCACTCCAGTTGTCTTCACTTGGGAAGGTAGACTTCAAATAGCTACTGATGCTGCACAAGGTGTGAAACTAACACCTCCTCTCTTTTTTCTTTTCTTTTTTTTGAATTTTTTTTTGTGATGAGAATTCACTGATGTCTGAATATGGAAATGCAGGATTGGAGTATCTGCACTATGGTTGTAGCCCACCTATTATCCACAGGGATGTGAAATCAACAAACATCTTGTTGAATGAATATTTTCAAGCCAAACTATCTGATTTTGGCCTATCCAGAAATTTCCCTGTAGAGGATGGGACTCATATATTGACAGGTGTTGCTGGCACTCCCGGGTACCTTGCGCCCGAGTAAGTTTTTTGTTTTCAGTCTGGTTAATGATATATCAAATTTAATCCCAAAGCATTTTAAATTCTAACTAATATTAATTTGGTATTGGTGCCCTCCAGTACTATTGTTTTATATACCCATCATCCTTAATATTCAAAATATTAGTAATGTCACTGAAGAAAATTAAAGATAAAGCAAGGACATGAATGAAAAAAGAAAGAAACCATATGTAAATGGACGTTCTAGCCAAATTCTTTTGCAGAAGATATGACTTGAGTTGCATGGTTGCTTGAAGGTACAATATGTCAAACAGGCTAAATGAGAAAAGTGATGTTTACAGCTTTGGGGTTGTACTGTTGGAGATTATCGCGGGTCGACCTGCTTTTATAAACACACATGAGAGAATTCACATAAGTAAATGGGTTGGTTTGTTGCTTCCAAAAGGAGACATTTACAGCATTGTTGATCCAAGGTTAGAGAGAAGTTTCAATGTTAGCTCTGTCTGGAAAGCTGTGGAATTAGCAATGGCATGTGTATCTAAACACCCCATCAACAGGCCATCCATGAGCCAGGTATTGGTGGAACTAAAGGAGTGTTTGGCAACCGAACTGGCTCGAACAAAGCAGAGCAGCAATCACACTGAAATAGGAAATTCCATTGAGATGATGTCTCAGAATTCAATCGCTATGCTACGTCCCTCAGTTAGGTAGTAGTACGTACTAAAATAATGGGATTGGAATATATCATTTCAATCCTTGCAGGTTGTATTATGTATGTATTGCAAATGTTTCATAATCAATAATGTATCTTCTTATCAAGAATTATGGGCATGATCAAAACTCAAATTGTATTGTGCACAACTTAACTATTTCAAATTGCCCATTTATTATTCCTATTTTATATATAATTGGCTATTAACAAATTACAATGGATGTTTCAAGCCTATTGACCTACTCAAGTCATGGAATCTACTAATAATGGATCTCTAACTCAAGCCCGTTGACCCACTAAAGTCAGTGATGCAAAAGCATAGGGGTGAATCAAGATAGATATTTATCATTTAATTAGTTATTTCATGATATATTGTTATTTTCTTATTTAGGTAGTTTTAGGATATCTTTTATTATTTATGTGTGATTTTATAATTAATTAGTTTACTTTTGGACCAAGCAGTCTTGGTGGCCAAGTCTTGTAAAGCCTATAAATAAGGCTATTGTAATAGTTGTAAAAAAATGGAATATTGATGATTAATGAAATAGTTTTATTTGTGGCATGGATTTGCTACAATATATGTGAGTTTGCATTAACCCTAAATTTCGGTTCTCGTGTATGTGGTTGGTGACCTGTGTCCTGATCTCGATCCCCATCAGTCAGCCACTTCCACATACATTTGAGTTGTCAGACAAAAATAAAACATTTGACTAGAACCAGCCCTGTCGTGGACTAAGATTAATCTAGATCAGTCAATTAATGTAGAGATTCGCGTCCTTCCCATTGATGGCTAGCCTGTAAGTATGGAAAATGGTAGCCATATCCATTAATTCAAGTAGGTATCAAAAGCCGTACCCAAGACCAGTCAAAAAAATTAGGAACAGTTATGGACAACTTGGGCACTCTTATATAAAAGAGGAATGTTATACAGATCACATTTCTTAATCAATCACTTATCACATGATATGGGAGTATACATGTCACGTCCAATTAGATTAGCATATGACCACTTGTGTACATGTTATGCCGGGTTGGGGGAGTGTGACTCTTCTCTCATCTTTTACTTATAATCCGGGTATTTTTAGAATGGACGGAGTTAAGTTCGTTTGAAGTTATCCTTTGTTATTATTCGGCTGCATCACAAAGAGGAGGATATAAAGCGAAGGGAGCACAAAAAGCAACAGGAGGGAAAATGCCAAGAAGGTGACAAGTCGGAAAAAGTAAGCCAAAGACAGCATAATTTAATAAAATTTGGTGGCAAGCAATAATCATACTAATTAATTAGAACGACAATAGTAATAATAAGTGCAAACGCAACCAGTATTGAAGTCATAGCACATTCATATAAGTTGAATTCTTTGCTCCTAACGAAGTTAGACAAAATGTTAATTGACTCACATGTAGTCATCTAAATCTTTTCTTTTAAAGGTAACGTAAGGAGATTCTTTTTTCACATTATGTGGCATTCAATACGTATGTGCTTACAATGATTTTAGATATAATTAGTTACATACCCATTTTTAGCATTAGTGTTATAGATAAATATTATATCATTTAATTTCTAGGGTTATTTGTAGCAATGGTCCCTCAACTATACTCAGAGTTACATTTTGGTCACTCAACTTCAAAAAAGTTACAAAGGTCACTCAATTAGGTGTTGTGTTGCGTCATTAGTCCATCTGTAACTATGTTTGGAGTTAAGTGACCAAAATGTAACTCCAAGTATAATTGAGGGACCAATGCTACAAATAACCCTAGAAGCAAATGCCTTAGAAGCAACAACGATCAAAGAGCTAATTCATGTCACACTGCGAAACTATATATACATATTTGTCTGGTGAACACAGCCTCCGAAGTTCCATTTATATCAGCGATAGAACTCAGGCCTTTGCCTAATGCTTCTTATGGAACACAAATGCCGACTGATACCTTGGCACTTGCCGTGCGGTATGACACTGGTCCAACAACACTTAATTATACACTACATAGGTGAGTGCAAAATCTCCCTGTTCACGATCAATAGATTAACTAATAACTAATGAGTGATGAAATATATATTTCTCCTGATTGTCTACGTTTTGTCTAGGTCTATGGTTTGGATGTCATGGACAAAAATACAACTCGGGTGTACTACTTTAGAGACCATTGCAACAATTTAGTCCAAAATATATTAATATTAATATATAAGAGTATTGTACCTGCAGCTAATATATGGTGTTGCAAATTTCCATTGGCCACTTACCCACAAACAAGTGCCAGTATCACCTTCAACGCAATACCCAATTAGAGAAACCAAGTTCGTATGGTGAACTCTCATCAACAATTTCACATGTTTGAGTTAAAATAGGTCCCACATTGGAACATTAGAGTTCCTTGGAGGTCTTTATAAGACTTACTCTTGCAAATAGAGTAGTTTGGATTGGCCATGCAAGTAGCCCAATTGAGTGGTTTGTGGGTATGACCTTTAGGTAAATGGTTAATTAATATATATTTAATTAATCAAAAAGTTGGCCTTGGGCCTTGGGGCTCTTAGGCTCCGTGATTTAAATTAAACCTGATTCATTATTCTAGTGGAGCAAACGCCATATTTAATTTCATTATTCTAATTGTTGTTTAAAATATAATTACTAATTAAAGTAATTAAAAAAGGCTAACATATTACTCAATTACATATATTAAATTAAAGAAGTAGGCCAAAAAAGAAAAGTAAAGAAACTCATTTTATATTTTTTTAATTTTTTTAAAAAATGAAATTTCCCAAATGAAATTTTCATTTTAAAAGGTATAGCCGCACGGCTATACTATATATATATAGGGACGGGCCCAGAGCCTAGGTGCCACGTGTCAAATACTAATTTTGAAACAAAATTGTAGGAAAATGAGTATTGCCGTACGGCTCTACTATATCTTAAAAAATTTCAAAAAGAATCTAGTATAGCCGGGCGGCTATACTATATATGTATGTGTACAGATCCGCCAGCAATTATGAGCCACGCGTCAAACGAGTTGAACTGGGTTTTTTTTAGGGAGTTTCACTACCACCCAAAATGGGGGTTGAAATTATAAAAAAACTCAAGCACTATTTAAACATATAAACACACACAAAACCTATCATTACACACACTCAAAACCCATTTATAAACACACTCAAAAAGTTGACTTTGGGGTTGATTTTGGGTGTGTTTCTATGTTTAAATAGTGCTTGGATCTTTTTATAAATACATGTCTACGATTGGGTTTATTTATACATTTGTATTTTTTTTAAGCGTACAGCCGCACGGCTATACTATTTTAAAAGCAATTACGGAAAAATGAGTATAGCCAGCCGGCTATACGGTTTTTAAAAAAAAAAAAAAAGTATATGTCATTTTTATTCAATAATATGTGAGAATTATGTGTTCAAAGGTTAATTTATATATATAAATATATGTATATATATATATACAGAGACACACACTTAATTAATCAAAAGGTTGGCCTTGGGCCTTGGGGCTCTTGGGCTCTGTGATTTAAATTAAACTTGGCCAGCTATACTCTTTTTTTTTTTTAGTATATGTTACTTTTATTCAATAATATGTGAGAATTATGTGTTCAAAGGTTAATATATATATATATATAATCCGGGTATTTTTAGAATCGACGGAGTTAAGTTTGTTTGAAGTTATCCTTTGTTATTATTCGGCTGCATCACAAAGAGGAGGATCTAAAGCGAAGGGAGCACAAAAAGCAACAGAAGGGAAAATACCAAGAAGGTGACAAGTTGGAAAAAGTAAGCCAAAGACGGTATAATTTAATAAAATTTGGTGGCAAGCAATAATCATACTAATTAATTAGAACAAAAATGCAAACGCAACCAGTATTGAAGTCATATCACATTCATATAAGTTGAATTCTTTGCTCCTAACGAAGTTAGACAAAATGTTAATTGACTCACATGTAGTCATCTAAATCTTTTTTTTAAAGGTAACGTAAGGAGATTCTTTTTTCACATTATGTGGCATTCAATACGTATGTGCTTACAATGATTTTAGATATAATTAGTTACATACCCATTTTTAGCACTAGTGTTATAGATAAATATTATATCATTTAATTTCTAGGGTTATTTGTAGCAATGGTCCCTCAACTATACTCAAAGTTACATTTTGGTCACTCAACTTCAAAAAAGTTACAAATGTCACTCAATTAGGTGTTGTGTTGCGCCATTAGTCCATCTGTAACTATTTTTGGAGTTAAGTTACCAAAATGTAACTCCAAGTATAGTTGAGGGACCAATGCTACAAATAACCCTAGAAGCAATGCCTTAGAAGCAACAACGATCAAAGAGCTCATTCATGTCACACTGCGAAACTATATATACATGTTTGTCTGGTGAACACAAATGCCGACTGATACCTTGGCACTTGCCGTGCGGTATGACACTGGTCCAACAGCACTTAATTATACACTACATAGGTGAGTGCAAAATCTCCCTATTCACGATCAATAGATTAACTAATAACTAATGAGTGATGAAATATATATTTCTCCTGATTGTCTACGTTTTGTCTAGGTCTATGGTTTGGATGTCATGCACGAAAATACAACTCGGGTGTACTAGTTTAGAGACCATTACAACAATTTAGTCCAAAATATATTAATATTAATATATAAGAGAATTGTGCCTGCAGCTAATACATGGTGTTGCAAATTTCCATTGGCCACTTACCCACAAACAAGTGCCAGTATCACCTTCAACGCAATACCCAATTAGAGAAACCAAGTTCGTATGGTGAACTCTCATCAACAATTTCACATGTTTGAGTTAAAATTAGTCCCACATTGGAACATTAGAGTTCCTTGGAGGTCTTTATAAGAATTACTCTTGCAAATAGAGTAGTTTGGATTGGCCATGCAAGTAGCCCAATTGAGTGGTTTGTGGGTATGACATTTAGGTAAATGGTTAATTAATATATATTTAATTAATCAAAAAGTTGGCCTTGGGCCTTGGGGCTCTTAGGCTCCGTGATTTAAATTAAACCCGATTCATTATTCTAGTGGAGCAAACGCCATATTTAATTTCATTATTCTAATTGTTGTTTAACATATAATTACTAATTAAAGTAATTAAAAAAGGCTAACATATTACTCAATTACATATATTAAATTAAAGAAGTAGGCCAAAAAGAAAAGAAAAGAGACACATTTTTTATTTATTTTTTATTTTTTTTAAAATGAAATTTCCCAAATGAAATTTTCATTTTAAAACGTATAGCCGCACGGCTATACTATATATATATATATATATATATATATATATAAAGGGACGGGCCCAGAGCCTAGGTGTCACGTGTCAAATACTAATTTTGAAAAAAACTTGTAGGAAAATGAGTATTGCCACACGGCTCTACTATCTCTTAAAAAATTTCGAAAAGAATATAGTATAGCCGGTCGGCTATACTATATATGTATGTGTACACCGCCCGCAATTATGAGCCACGCGTCAAACGAGCCGAAGTGGGTTTTTTTTACGAGTACAGCCGCACGGCTAGACTATTTTAAAAGCAATTAGGGAAAAATGAGTATAGCCAGCCGGCTATACATTTTTATTTTTTTTAAAGTATATGTCATTTTTATTCAATAATATGTGAGAATTATGTGTTCAAAGGTTAATTTATTTATATATATATATACATATATAGCTTTCATTGGGAATGAAGACCTAAAAAATAGATGGTTTTGATGATTGGGAAAAAATATTGTAGGGTACCCTAAAGAGCGTCCATCAAATAAAATTATTTGAGGGATCTCTCAATAAAAGAGGAGTGTGTATAAATATACAGAGACACACACTTAATTAATCAAAAGGTTGGCCTTGGGCCTTGGGGCTCTTGGGCTCTGTGATTTAAATTAAACTCGGCCGGCTATACTCTTTTTGTTTTTTTTTAAGTATATGTCACTTTTATTCAATAATATGTGAGAATTATGTGTTCAAAGGTTAATTAATATATATATATATATGCAGAGATACACACTTAATTAATCAAAAGGTTGGCCTTGGGCCTTGGGGCTCTTGGGCTCTATGATTTAAATTAAACCCGGCCGGTTACACTCTTTTTTTTTTTTTTAGTATATTTCACTTTTATTCAATAATATGTGAGAATTATGTGTTCAAAGGTTAATTAATATATATATATATATATATAAACAAAGACACACACTTAATTAATCGAAAGGTTGGCCTTGGGCCTTGGGGCTCTTGGAATCTGTGATTTAAATTAAACCCGATTCATTATTCTAGTGGAGCAAATGCCATATTTAATTTCATTATTCTAATTGTTGTCTAAAATATAATTACTAATTAAAGTAATTAAAAAAGGCTAGCATATTACTTAATTACATATATTAAATTAAAGAAGTAGGCCGAAAACGAAAAGTAAAGAAACTAATTTTATATTTTTAAATATATTTTTTAAAATGAAATTTCCCAAATGAAAATTTCATTTTCAAACGTATAGCCGCACGGCTATACTATTTACATACATAAGAAGGGACGGGCCCAGGTGCCACGTGGCAAATACTAATTTTGAAAAAAATTTAGGAAAGTGAGTATAGCCGCACGGCTATAGATTTCTTAAAACATTTCAAAAAGAATCTAGTATAGCCGGTCGGCTATACTATATGTGCACAGACCCAGCCAGCGCTTATGCGCCACGCCGTTATACGAGTAGCACTGGCTTTTTTTAAACAGTACCGCCGCACGGCTATACTATTTTTCAAAGCATACCCTTTTTTTTTTTTTTTTTTTAAATATATGCCATTTTTATTCAGTAATATGTGATAATTATGTGTTCAAAGGTTAATTAATATATATATATATATAGACACACACTTAATTAATAAAAAGGTTGGCCTTGGGCCTTGGGGCTCTTGGGCTCCGGGATTTAAATTAAACCCGATTCATTATTCTAGTGGAGCAAACGCCATATTTAATTTCATTATTCTAATTGTTCTTTAAAATATAATTACTAATTAAAGTAATTAAAAAAGGCTAGCATATTACTTAATTACATATATGAAATTAAAGAAGTAGGCCAAAAAGAAAAGTAAAGAAACTCATTTTATTTTATTTTTTTAAATGAAATTTCCCAAATGAAATTTTCATTTTAAAACGTATAGCCACACGGCTATACTATATATATATATAAAGGGACGGGCCCAGAGCCTAGGTGCCACGTGTCAAATACTAATTTTGAAAAAAAATTGTAGGAAAATGAGTATTGCCACACAGCTCTACTATCTCTTAAAAAATTTCAAAAAGAATATAGTATAGCCGGGCGGCTATACTATATATGTATGTGTGCCAGCAATTATGAGCCACGCGTCAAACGAGCTGAACTGGGTTTTTTTAAAGAGTACAGCCGCACGGCTAGACTATTTTAAAAGCAATTAGGGAAAAATGAGTATTTTATTTTTTTTAAGTATATGTCATTTTTATTCAATAATATGTGAGAATTATGTGTTCAAAGGTTAATTTATTTATATATATATATATATAGCTTTCATTGAGGGATCCCTCAAATAAGCTTATTTGAGGGACACCCTTTGTAGAGCCCACTCCAGATTGTATTTCACTAATCCAAACCGTCTATTTTATAGATACTCATTCAAAGATAATCTCTATAAAAAATCATTTGAATCCGATATCATTTGACCATTCAATTGAGTTATTGAAATTTTAGTACTTTCTTGAAGCACCGTGTTCATTGATTTTGCAAGACACAATTGGATGTCGAAACGGTTTCCGATTTGTCTAAATTTTTGTAAGGATGATCTATGAATGAAGACCTAAAAAATAGATGGTTTTGATCATTGGGAAAAAAAATTGTAGGGTACCCTAAAGGGCGTCCATCAAATAAAATTATTTGAGGGATCTCTCAATAGAAGAGGACTGTATATATATATACAGAGACACACACTTAATTAATCAAAAGGTTGGCCTTGGGCCTTGGGGCTCTTGGGCTCTGTGATTTAAATTAAACTCGGCGGGCTATACTCTTTTTGTTTTTTTTTAAGTATATGTCACTTTTATTCAATAATATGTGAGAATTATGTGTTCAAAGGTTAATTAATATATATATATATATATATATGCAGAGACACACACTTAATTAATCAAAAGGTTGGCCTTGGGCCTTGGGGCTCTTGGGCTCTATGATTTAAATTAAACCCGGCCGGCTACACTCTTTTTTTTATAGTATATCTCACTTTTATTCAATAATATGTGAGAATTATGTGTTCAATGGTTAACTAATATATACATACATATATATATATAGACACACCTAATTAATCAAAAGGTTGGCCTTGGGCCTTGGGGCTCTTGGAATCTGTGATTTAAATTAAACCCGATTCATTATTCTAGTGGAGCAAATGCCATATTTAATTTCATTATTCTAATTGTTGTCTAAAATATAATTACTAATTAAAGTAATTAAAAAAGGCTAGCATATTACTTAATTACACATATTAAATTAAAGAAGTAGGCCGAAAACGAAAAGTAAAGAAACTAATTATATATTTTTTAAATATATTTTTTAAAATGAAATTTCCCAAATGAAAATTTCATTTTAAAACGTATAGCCGCACGGCTATACTATTTACATACATGAGAAGGGACGGGCCCAGGTGCCACGTGGCAAATACTAATTTTGAAAAAAATTTAGGAAAGTAAGTATAGCCGCACGGCTATAGATTTCTTAAAACATTTCAAAAAGAATCTAGTATAGCCGGTCGGCTATACTATATGTGCACAGACCACCAGGCTTATGCGCCACGCCGTTAAGCGAGTCGCACTGGTTTTTTTTTGACAGTACCGCAGTATACTATTTTTCAAAGCATACTTTTTTTTTTTTTTTTATAAATATATGCCATTTTTATTCAGTAATATGTAATAATTATGTGTTCAAAGGTTAATTAATATATATATATATATAGACACACACTTAATTAATAAAAAGGTTGGCCTTGGGCCTTGGGGCTCTTGGGCTCCGTGATTTAAATTAAACCCGATTCATTATTCTAGTGGAGCAAACGCCATATTTAATTTTATTATTCTAATTGTTGTTTAAAATATAATTACTAATTAAAGTAATTAAAAAAGGCTAACATATTACTTAATTACATATATTAAATTAAAGAAGTAGGCCAAAAAAGAAAAGTAAAGAAACTAATTTTATATTTTTTTAATATTTTTTTAAAAATGAAATTTCCCAAATGAAATTTTATATATATATATTTTTTTTTTAAGTATATGTCATTTTTATTCAATAATATGTGAGAATTATGTGTTCAAAGGTTAATTTATATATATATATATATATACACAGACACACACTTAATTAATCAAAAGGTTGGCCTTGGGCCTTGGGGCTTTCGGGCTCAGTGATTTAAATTAAACTCTGCCGGCTATACTCTTTCTTTTTTTTTAGTATATGTCACTTTTATTCAATAACATGTGAGAATTATGTGTTCAATGGTTAATTAATATATATATATAGACACACACTTAATTAATAAAAAGGTTGGCCTTGGGCCTTGGGGCTCTTGGGCTCTGTGATTTAGATTAAACCCGATTCATTATTCTAGTGGAGCAAACGTTATATTTAATTTCATTATTCTAATTGTTGTTTAAAATATAATTACTAATTAAAGTAATTAAAAAAAAGGCAAACACATTACTTAATTACATATATTAAATTAAAGAAGTAGGCCAAAAAACAAAAGTTAAGAAACTAATTTTATATTTTTTTAAATTAAATTAAATTTTAAAAAGGGACAGGCCTAGGGCCTAGGTGTCACGTGTCAAATACTAATTTTGAAAAAAAAATGTAGGAAAATGAGTATAGCCGTACGGCTATACGAGTTCTTCAAAATTTTCAAAAAGAATCTAGTGTACCCGGGCGGCTATACTATATATGCATGTGTACAGACCCGGCCAGCGCTTATGCGCCACGTGTCAAACGAGTAGCACCGGTGTTTTTTTTAAGCGTACAGCCGCACGGCTATACAATTTTTTAAAGCAATTAAGGGGAAAACTGAGTATAGCCGGCCGGCTATACTATTCTTTTTATTCAATAATATGTGAGAATTATGTGTTCAATGGTTTATTAATATATATATATATATATATATATACACACACTTAAATAATCAAACGGTTGGCCTTGGGCCTTGGGGCTCTTGGGGCTCTTGGCCTTTGTGATTTAAATTAAACCCGATTAGTTAATGAATTATTTTAAAAAAATATTTTGAGTTTGTCCCATATATTCGCAGAGAACATTCATATCCTCATTCTTCTATAGCCGCAGAGATAAACCAAAACATTTCGCTAGAAATGAAAGCCCAAGTGCTAGGACTTTGATTTAGAAAGTTGTATCCTAGTGGAGCAAACGCCATATTTAATTTCATTATTCTAATTGTTGTTTAAAATATAATTACTAATTAAAGTAATTTAAAAAAGCTAACAGCTTACTTAATTACATATACCAAAGGCTTAATTATGTACATGCCCCCTGTGCTTTTACGTTTTTCTCAGATTACCACCTGTGGTGGAAAACGTCTCAAAATACCCCCCAACGTATAAATAACCGTCTCAATTTACCCCATCCGTCAAATTTTTTGACGGTCCGTTACGAACAGTGGGCCCCACTTCGTTTTAACCTTTAAGCTGTTCGAATAAGGGTTTCTCAGTTTGTAACAAAGGGGAAATTGGGTTTAGGGTTCATTGGAGAAGAGGGTTGTTGTCAAAATCTGAGGGTTCCTTCGATTTTGGGAGAAATTGGAGAAGAAATCAATTCTTTGTAAAACTCTGAGGTGGAGTTTGAAATTGGAAGATTGTGGAGTAGAAGATTTGGGATGATGGAAACAGGAGAGAAGCAAGGAGAAGGAGGGCATGGCCAATGGTGTCATTGTGGGAAGTTAGCACGGATGCAGACTTCTTGGACCAGTTCAAACCTAGGGCGAAGATTTCTAGTCTGCCCAAAGTCAAAGGTAAGCATGTTTAAGATAAAATTTTCAGTCATTATTTTGGGCATCACAAATTGATAGAGTTGTTAGTGATGAAATTGTCAGTGATTGATGAAATTTTCAGTCATTTTACCACCCAAATTTTCAGTCATTGTTCTTGGTTGATACAGGGAAGGGGAGAAAAAGGATGTAGGTTTTTTCAGTGGTTTGATGCAGAAATGTGTGAGCGTTCAAAATCGTTGATACCTGGTTTGCTGAGGAAGATTGATAGGGTGGAGAAGGAAAATGCAAATATTCGAGCAAAGTCAAAAATATTGTGGGCTGCTATGTTGCTTTCGTGGTTGGTGGTGTTTGCCATGAAGATGAATTAGGCACTTTGGCAGTAGTTCATTGGGCATTGTAATTTGATACCTGATGTTAATGTAATGTAAGGCATTTTGGCAGTAGTTAAGCATTTTGGCAGTAGTTAAGCACTTTGGCAGTAGTTTAATGGGCAAATTTAATTTGAGAACAAATGCTAATCTAATGTAAGACACTTTGGCAGTGTAATGTAATGTCATTTGGTGTAATGTAATGTAATGCTAGTTAAGTTTACTGGATATGTAATTTGTTTAGGGGTTACAAATGGTGACATGAATGGTAAGCTGTTTAGAGGTTACAAATGGTGACATGAATGTAATGCTAGTTAGTTAAGTAATGTAAAGCTAGTTAAGTTTGATATGTGATATGAATGGTAAATTGAATGGTAATTTCTTGATGAATGTAGAAGAAGATAACCAAAATTCAGTTTTCCCTAAAAAAGCAGGACCTGCCTTCTTTGCCAAAGTTTATGGTGGATATGTAGCTTTTGGTAACATGCCAAAGTTTACTGGAATCTGGAAAGCAAGAGGCAAGGCCCAAAACTAGCAAAAGCACCTGTCATTATAAGCACAAACCAAAACAGAACAGGTTCCAAAACAGAACACAAACCAAAACAAGTTCCAACCATAACAGTCTTATGAATATATGCACAAACCAAAACAGGTTCCAAAACAGATTCCAACCATAACAACCTTAGGAAATATGCACAAACCAAAACAGGTTCCAAAACAGATTCCAACCATAACAACCTTAGGAAATATGCACAAACCAAAATAGGTTCCAAAATTGGTTCCAACCATAACATACATTAAATATTCAAGTTCCAAAACAAGTCCAACCATAACATACATCAAATATTCAAACCATAACATACATCAAATACTTAGGTTCCAAAACAGGTCCAACCATAACAGGTTCCAAACATAACAACCAACAACCATTAAAGTCTTCCACAACATTCAAGGATGAAAAAAAGGATCTTTGACAAAATGGCTCCTCTGTTGATCTTTCATCCTCTTTCGACGTTGTTGTACTCGAGATAATTTGGAAGGTTCAGGTGTTTGAGATGGTTGGGATTGAAAAGCATCAGCTGCTTCAGATGGTTGGGATAGAGAAGCAGCAGCTACTTGAGATGCCTGGGATTGAGAAGGCCCTTGGGAAGTGCTTGACTGTTTCCTTTGCCTTAATTGCATACTCTGTTGTCCGCCACTTTGGTCTCCACCATCTCTCCTTCTTACCTAAAACAAATAGAGGCTTAGAAGTTTCCATGATATAAAATTTTGATGAGTGAAAACATAGTTGAAACTGTGGCACTTACTGCAAGTTTGTCCTTGGCAATGTTCCTCTTCCTAGTAGGCTTTATGTTGGGATTTCTAGGTTCCTAATAACCAAAGTCATCAAGTCAGAAACCAAATCAAATACATTTAAATGTAAAGCAATAATTCTAAAAACCACATACCTTACAACTACTTCGATTATGCCCTTCTCCACCGCAATTGGCACACTTTAAAGGGAGGTCATACCTAGGAAGCTTATATGGATTAGAAGGAAGTTTAGGTTCTTCAACAGATTGTTTTCTTGTCTTCTTAGGCCTACCAGGCTGCTTGTGGTATTTCGGAGGGAGTAATGGAGGTAAATTAACCTTCATCCACTGATATTGGCTAGTCATAGGCATAATCATTGGTTGATAGGCTCTCAAATAAGCCTCTTTCTTGTACACTGCATCACAAAAGTCCTCTGGATTCCCATGAAACCAACTTATTGCAGCACATGCATGCAAACATGGTATTCCATTCAAATCCCAAGCATGGCATGAACAAGAGTGGCCATTCAAATCAACAGCAAAGGTGCGGCCACTATGGTGGATTACTTCAAACTGATTCTGTCCAGCAGCCTTAGGAATGCACCACTGAGCTTTTGCTTTGTTTTTCTCTAATATCTTTCTAATTCTTGGCCCAACTTGTCCATGCCATTTCTCACAGAGAACCCTTCTTCCCGCCATCAACAACATTATATACAACCGAATTCTTTCTAGCATAGTCAGAATAGGCTTGTCTCGGGCATCCAGTATGCTACGGTTGAATGCCTCACATAGATTGTTCATAAGCATGTCACACTTGGAATCACTCTTGAAATATGCCCTACTCCAATGCCTAGGATCTTTCTCCATGAGCCAATCATGTGCAGGTTTAGACAACTGCAACATCTTTGTCATCTCTGCATGAAACCATGGCACTGTTGTGGCTCTAGCAATTGCTTCCATTTGATGTTTCAAGGCAAGACCTCTATGTTCCAAATAGAAGTTCCCATATAGATGTTTCAAACAATGTCTATGCTCTGCCTGAGGGAATAGAGTATCCACAGCATCTATTAACCCTTTTTGTTTGTCAGTCATAAATACATAACCATGGCTATTTGTAATATTGAGATCACCACTCAATAATTCTAAAAACCACAGCCATGTTGAATTGCTCTCAATCTCTACATATGCATAGGCAAGTGGAAACATTCCGTTGTTTGCATCAACTCCCATTGCAGAAAGCACTTGCCCAGGGTGAGGCCCTTTGACATGACACCCATCCAAGCAAACCACAGGCCTGCAACCATCTAAAAACCCCTTCTTGCAGGCTGCAAGACAGATGTAAATTCTTTGAAACCGTGGCCTATCACCTTCCATTTCAGATTTAATGATAACTGTACTTCCCACATTCCTGGTTCTTAACTCATGACAATATTCCCACAAGACTTCATATTGTTTGCTGTAAGACCCCTCTACAATGTCAACTGCCATGGCTCTTGCTCTGTACACAGTTGCTCTAGATGGTCTGTAACCATAGTCTTGGTGAACTTGCTCTACAAAAGAAGAAGCAGTCCAATTTGGATTGAGCCTTAACTGCCCAGAATATCTTTCAACCAACCAGCCAGCAGTAGCATGTATATTTTTAGTCCCCTTGCTACAAACATGTGTAGGATTAAAGGTTTTCACCTGCAGGTAAGTGCTACCACTAACACTTGAAGCATAGATAACAAAAGGACAGCTCTCTTCACATACTGCTCTTATTTTGTTACGATCATTATGCATAAAAATCAACTCCCTTCCACAATTAATGGAGTATATCCTCACAGCTTTTCTAAATAACTCGGCAGTTGCAAACCTTAAACCTATTTTGAAACTTGGGTTTCCCATATCAATTTCAGGTCTGAAATCTTCACCTTTTGGCATCCTCTTCTTCTTCCTTCTTACTTCACCCACTGCATCATCTTCACTTTGTGAACTATTTGGGCAGGTAAGTGTAGGTGACTCTTCTCCATTGTCTGACTCATCATTTTGCTCTGCATTAGGATCATTGTCAAAAATACTATGATCCACATAACCTTCAAACCACTTATCATCATTCTTCAATAATTCAATCTCTTCATCACTCTGTGCATAGTCACTGTCTTCAAAGTCTGGATCACTGCTATCATCATTCTCAGAACAAGAATATTCTTTATCACTGCTATCATTCCCCACTTGGCTTGAAGTTAAGCTCACTACCTTCAAGTACAAAACTACGACTCTGCTATTGCTTTTAGGTACCATGCTCATACAAGCTAAAAGTGTACTATCAGATATTATTTGAATGAGTCTGCTAGTTCCAAACTCTTCACCATAAAAACTCACATCATACCCATCGTCCATATCCCAAATCTTTAGCCATTCCAAATAGCTCTAACATGGACATATAGTCAACCTCACAGTAATCAAACCAACTGACTTCACCACCTAAATAAGACCACTGACTGTCCTTTCTATTTTTCACTAGTTTACCTCCATGGAAAAACTTAAATGTGACAACGTCATCAGCATCTTTATCTGCGTAACAGGAACATTCACTTAACAAATGGAAAAAAACACACAAAGAGAAAAGAAGGACCACACAAAGGATAATACAAGGAACACCCAAGGACCACATAAGGTATATTGGGGCCAGCACAGAATAAAAAAATATATGAAAGAACAAAAAAATTTCCAGCAACACACCACACTAGGAACATGCAAGGACCACACAATGATCACACCAGAACCAGCAGAGTCAAAAAGTATACAAAAAACAAAAACAAAATCCTAACAACAGTTCAATGCACATGCCAAAATCAAGAAAATCGAGTAACAATGGGTCCACTTACATATGGGTTGACAACCTCCAGATTCTCTAAGCACCACTATCTTCGCACCTTCTAGCCTTAAAGTCTAACGCCAACGAATGATTTCTTCTCCAATTTCTCCCAAAATCGAAGGAACCCTCAGATGTTGACAACAACCCTCTTCTCCAATGAACCCTAAACCCAATTTCCCCTTTGTTACAAACTGAGAAACCCTTATTCGAACAGCTTCAAGGTTAAAACGAAGTGGGGCCCACTATTCAGAACGGACCGTCAAAAATTTGTGGATGGGGTAAATTGAGACGGTTATTTATACGTTGGGGGTACTTTGAGACGTTTTCCACCACAGTGGTAATCTGAGAAAACGTAAAAGCACAGGGGGCATGTACATAATTAAGCCTATATCAAATTAAAGAAGTAGGCCAAAAAACAAAAGTTAAGAAACTAATGTTATATATTTTTAATATTTTTTTAAAATTAAATTTCCCAAATTAAATTTTCATTTTAAAATGTATAGACACACGGCTATACTATTTATATATATATATATATATATATATATAACGACAGGCCCAGGGCTTAGGTGCCATGTGTCAAATACTAATTTTGAACCAAAAAAATGTAGGAAAATGAGTATAGATCTGGCCAGCGCTTATGCGCCACGCGTCAAACGAGTAGCACTGGTTTTTTTTTAAGAGCATAGCCGCTTGGCTATACGAATAAATAAAGAGAAAACAACATTAACAAAATTCTTAAAACATTAGTCAAATTGTTGAGAATATAAAATCCCACATCCACTATTCTAAGCCTTGCATTTCAATATATAAAATTATGAACCTCTTCAGCCATTATCACCATAGTACCATACTTCATTGACAAATAATGCATAACAAGTGGATGTCGCAACAAGTGGATGTCTCATCAAATAGAACTTTGCAACTAAAAGAATAATTAATTACATGATACATATGCAATAAACAAAGGAGCTGGAAATTAAATGAAACCAGGATGGCAAATCTATTTCTTCAATCACAGAAGCATTTAATGGGTAAATTGACCAAACAACATATAGGTTCATGGGCTGAGGTAGAATTTCTTCATTCATCGTTAGCCACCTTGGTCCTTAAGAAGAAGAAATACATTAATCCCTAACTCTCCCCTTCCTCAAATTTCTTTCCTTCCATGCCTTGAATTCTATCCCTATTCATGCACCCATGACATGATCAGTCACAGAGTAGTATCAACAAGCTACAAAAACATGACTCCTCATTACCCATTCAAACCATGCTCGAATGACACCCAAAAACAGAGTGATGTTAAAACAATTCCTTCTGAGATACAAAACATGACGAAGAAGTAACCAGGCTAGATCACGAGCAAAAAGTACTTCATAATGAGAGTAGCAGAGTCACTGCCTTGTCGAAGAACTATGTACTAGAAAACCATCATATGATGACAATCAAAGTGAGGATTTGCAAGGTTTGTCATGTCATGCAGTAATACCAGTCCATCGAACACATCTACCTAGTGAATAAAAAAATATACATTCCAACCTTAAATATGAATGGAATTGATTTCGTTTAGATTTGAAACTCTGCACCATCTTACAAAGTAAACAACCTATATTTTCATATAAGAGGACTAGTAAACATCTACAAAAATTAAAGACCCTGTTGCACCACATATGCACTTGTTTATTTGAATTGAACCTAGAAAGAAACCTCACCCATAATTTTTTAGCAATACCTATAATACCCAATTAACACACAAATCAATAGCACAAATCAATTTGTTGAAGAAAATCATGAAGAAAATGCACACACAGCCCAATAGTATAGTGTCATCTGCTCTGTACTCTTTTTCATCAATTCATGATTTTGTGCAAAGAAATGCAAAGAAGTAAGAACCCCTTGAACATCATCCATGGCCCGCATTTGAAGTTTTTTTTATGCCATTTGAAATACCCATTTATTTACTTTAACACTAACCAAAATCATAGATATGAAACCAATCTCAAAACCATATCAGATGACCCAAAATAAAAACACATCACTCAATCCTTACCTAAAATCACAATCACAGTAAAGAAAAACAAATTATGGTAATCTAAAGCCCAGATCAGATATCTCATCAATTCCAAACCCTAGACTCTAGAGAAACCCCTAAACCAGTTTCATACAAACCCATAAACCCTAAACCAATTTCAAAGCAACTTCTAAACCCTAAAACCCTAAACCAATTTGGAAGAAACCCCTAAACCAATTTCATTCAAATCCATACACCATAAACCAAATTCACAAAAATTCCAAATTTCTAAGAAAAGGAAGATGAACAGTACCTCGTGGATGTGAACCATAGAGTTAAGCTTGGATGGCTGAGGGAGGAAGACAACTGTGTCGGAGAGAGAAATAGTTACAGGACGAAGAAAGCTGTGCAAGAGAGCTGAGCGACAAAGAGAGACAGTGAAGAGAGAGACAGAGCCAATAAAGTTGAGAGAGAACCCAATTTCTGAAAAAGTGATAAGGCTGCAATTAGTTTACAATAAAGATGTATTTATAGATGGTAGTTTGGGGAGGAGTGGTATTTTGACAAAAAAATATGAAATATGTGGTATTTTAAGTTATAGTCGCACGACTATCCTATTTATATATTTAAAAAGGGACGGGCCCAGGGCCTAGGTGTCACGTGTCAAATACTAATTATGAAAAATTCAGATACAATCTAGTATACTATTTCTTAAAAAAATTCAGATACAATCTAGTATAGCCGAGCGGCTATACTATATATGTATGTGCACAGACCCGGCTAGCGCTTATGCGCCATGCGTCAAACAAGTAACACTGGTTCTTCTTTTTATTTTTATTTTTTAAAGTACATCCACACGACTATAGTATTTTTAATAGCATTTAAGGGGAAAACTGAGTATAGCCCGGCTATACTATTGTTTGGTTTTAGCATATGTCATTTTTATTCAATAATATGTGAGAATTATGTGTTCAATGGTTAATTAATATATATATACACACTTAATTAATCAAAAGGTTGCCCTTCGACCTTGGGGCTCTTGGGCTTTTTGATTTAAATTAAACCTGATTAGTTAATTAATTATTTGTATTATTTAAAAAAAATTGAGTTTTTCTTATAAATACTCAGAGAACATTCATATCATCATTCTTGTATAGCCGCATAGATAAACCAAAATTTTTTGCTAGAAATGAAAGCCTTAGTGCTAGGACTTTGATTTAGAAAATTGTATCCTAGTAGAGCAAACACCATATTTAATTTCATTATTGTAATTGTTGTTTAACATATAATTACTAATTAAAGTAATTAAAAAAGGCTAACATATAACTTAATTACATATATTAAATTAAAAAAGTAGGCCAAAAAATAAAAGTTAAGAAACCAATTTTATATTTTTTTTAAAAATGAAATTTCCTAAATGAAATTTTCATTTTAAAGAGTATAGCCGAAAGGGACTGGCCAAGGGCTTAGGTGCCACGTGTCAAATACTAATTTTTTTTTTTTAAAAATGTAGGAGAATCAGTATAGCCGAACAGATATACGATTTCTTTAAAAATTTCATAAAGAATCTAGTATAGCCCAGCGGCTATACTATGTATGTATGTGTATAGACCCGTCCAGCGCTTATGCGCCACGCGTCAAACGAGTAACACTGGTTTTTTTTTAATTTTATAAAGAGTACATCCGCACGACTATAGTATTTTTAAAAGCAATTAAGGGGGAAAACTGAGTATAGCCGGCCGGCTATACTATTTTTTGTTTTAGTATATGTCATTTTTATTCAATAATATGTGAGAATTATGTGTTCAATGGTTAATTAATATATATATATATATACATATATATACACACTTAATTAATAAAAAAGTTGGCCTTGGACCTTGGGGCTCTTGGGCTTTGTGATTTAAATTAAACCCGATTAGTTAATTAATTATTTGAATTCTTTAAATAAAAAAAAACATTTTGAGTTTGTCCTATAAATTCGCAGAGAACATTCATATCATCATTCTTGTATAGCTGCATGGATAAACCAAAAATTTTTGCTAGAAATGAAAGCCCTAGTGCTAGGACTTTGATTTAGAAAGTTGTATCATAGTGGAGCAAACTCCATATTTAATTTCATTATTCTAATTGTTGTTTAAAATATAATTACTAATCAAAGTAATTAAAAAAGGCTAACATATTACTTAATTACATATATTAAATTAAAAAAGTAGGCCAAAAAACAAAAGTTAAGAAACCAATTTTATATTTTTTTAAATATTTTTTAAAAAATGAAATTTCCTAAATGAAATTTTCATTTTAAAGAGTATAGCCGAACGGCTATACTGTATAAAAAGGGACTGGCGCAGGGCTTAGGTGCCACGTGTCGAATACTAAATTTTTTAAAAAAAAATGTAGGAGAATGAGTATAGCCGCACGTCAAACGAGTAACACTGTTTTTTTTTTTGTTTAAAGAGTGCAGCCGCAGGGCTGTCCGATTTTTAAAAGGAATTAAGGGGAAAACTGAGTATAGCCGGCCGGCTATACAATTTTTGTTTTTGGTTGTATATGCCATTTTTATTCAATAATATGTGAGAATTATGTGTTCAATGGTTAATTAATATATATATATACACTTAATTAATCAAAAGGTTGGCCTTAAGCCTTGGGGCTCTTGGGCTCTGTGATTTAAATTAAACCCGATTAGTTAATTAATTATTTAAATTATCTTTAAAAAATATTTTGAGTTTGTCCTATAAATTCACAGAGAGCATTCATATCATCATTCTTGTATTGCCACATAGATAAACCAAAACGTTTCGCTAGAAATGAAAGCCCCAGTGCTAGGACTATGATTTAGAAATTTCATTATTCTAATTATTGTTTAAAATATAATTACTAATTAAAGTAATTAAAAAAGGCTAACGTATTACTTAATTACATATATTAAATTAAAGAAGTCGGCCAAAAAACAAAAGTTCAGAAACTAATGTTATATTTTTTTAATATTTTAATATTTTATTTGAAATTAAATTATTTTAAAAAGTATCGCCACATGGCTATACTATTTATATATATATATAAAGGGACGGGCCCAAGGCCTAGGTGCCACGTGTAAAATACTAATTTTGAAAAAAAAGTAGGAAAATGGGTATAGCCGGACGGCTATACTATTTCTTAAAACATTTCAAAAAGAATCTAGTATAGCTGATACTATATATGTATGTGTACAGACTCGGCTAGCGCTTATGAGTCACACGTCAAACGAGTAGCACTGGGTTTTTTTTTTTTTTAAGTGTACCGCGAATGGCTATACTATTTTAAGAGCAATTAAGGGGAAAACTGAGTATAGCCGACCGGCTATACTACTTTTTTTCTTCAGTATATATCATTTTTATTCAATAATATGTGAGAATTATGTGTTGAATGGTTAATTAATATATATATATATACGCACACTTAATTAATCAAAAGGTTGGCCTTGGGCCTTGGTGCTTTTGGGCTTTGTGATTTAAATTAAACCTGATTAGTTAATTAATTATTTGAATTATTTTTAAAAAATGTTTTGAGTTTGTCCTATAAATTCGCAGAGAACATTCATATCATCATTCTTGTGTAGCCGCATAGATAAACCAAAACATTTCGCTAGAAATGAAAGCCTTTGTGCTAGGACTATGATTTAGAAAGTTGTGTCCTAGTGGAGCGAACACCATATTTAATTTCATTATTCTAATTGTTGTTTAAAATATAATTACTAATTAAAGTAATTAAAAAAGGCTAACATATTACTTAGTTACATATATTAAATTAAAGAATAGGCCAAAAAACAAACTTAAGAAACTAATTATGTATTTTTTTGTAATATTTTGTAAAAAATGAAATTTCCCAAATGAAATTTTCATTTTAAAAAGTATTTCCGCACGGCTATACTATTTAAATAAATAAAAAGGGACGGGCCCAGGGCCTAAGTGCCACGTGTCAAATACTAGTTTTGAAAAAAAACGTAGGAAAATGAGTATAGCCACACGGCGATATCTTTCTTAAAAAATTTCAAAAAGAATGTAGTATAGCCGGTCGGCTATACTATATATGTACCTGTACAAACCCGCCCAGCGCTTATGCACCACGCGTCAAACGAGTAGCACTGGTTTTTAAAAGAGTACAGCCACGGCTATAATTTTTAAAAAGCAATTAATGGGAAAACGAGTATGGCGGCCGGCTATACCTTTTTTTTTTCCCCAAGTATATATCATTTTTATTCAATAATATGTGAGAATTATGTGTTCAATGGTTAATTAATATATATATACACTTAATTAATCAAAAGGTTGGCCTTGGGCCTTGGGCTCTGTGATTTAAATTAAACCCGATTAGTTAATTAATTATTTGAATTATTTTTAAAAAATGTTTTGAGTTTGTCCTATAAATTCGCAGAGTACATTCGTATCATCGTTCTTGTATAGCCGCATAGATAAACCAAAAAAATTCGATAGAAATGAAAGCCCTAGTGCAAACCCAACTGAGAGCTAAAAAGGAAACTAAGAGAATTTGAGGAAGAGAAGGGAGAGGAGCTCTAGAGAGGTGTTTGAGGGCTGCCCCCCTTGTGTGTGTTTGTAAGCTTTGGGAACCTCATTATTTATAGGCCTATGGGAAGTAAAAATATGAATTGAGTATTGCTTATACCTACAACACCCACTTTACCAACTTTACCTAACTTCCCCACCAAAAATAATTAGCTCATGCATATGTCATGCATGACAATGCATTGCAGTCAGCTTGTAGTTCTGGGCTTGTTCCTCCATTCTGAAAATTTTGGAAAAATATGGATATTAAAGCTTTTTGTCTTATCTTTCTAACCATATGTAATCCAGTTCAAGGAAAAATCGGAAAGGTCTTCAAATGTCATTTTTGGCACAGTAACGCAGATACTTCCAAATTCCACCTTAAGATGCCAAAATTTGCCAACGATGTATGGCTTATCATATGGTTCTTCCTGAGCATGTACAGTCCAATCCATGAAGTTGACTAATCTGTAGACACATTTTTTAGCTAAGTTGACTCCAAAATGCATTAAATGAGTCCCAAAGCTTAATACATTGAAACAAACACAAAAGAGATTAAAAGTACAAGTTTAGCTAAAAACATAACGAAATCAAAAGCTAAAATAGTAGAAAATGATATGTAATTATGCACCGATCAGACCCATCCCTAGCTCCTACTTATAGATTATCTTTTTTTGTTTTCTAAACTTTTTTTTCCTTTCAGTTTTTCATATTTTTTTTTAAAAAAAATTAAACATTGTTTAATCCACGTGGCGCCCAAGTCAGTAATCCAACAAAAAATTTTGACTGAATCTGACGGCATGACCAAATTGATGTTGAGGTGCAATATAAAAGACCAATAATATCAGGAAAAAAAAAACATAAGGGACTAATAATGTTATTAAACAGAGAGCTTCCATTGAGGGATCCCTCAAATGAGCTTATTTGAGGGACATCTCTTGTATGCCCCACTCCGGATTGTATTTCACTAATCCAAACCTTCTATTTTGTACATACTCATTCAAAGATCATCTCTACAAAAAATTACTTGAATCCGATATCATTTGACCACTCATTTGAGTTATAGAAATTTTAGTACTTTTTTGAAGCATCGTGTTCATTGATTTTGTAAGACACAATTGAATGTCGAAACGGTTTCCGATTTGTCTAATTTTTTGTAAGGATGATCTATGAATGAAGATCTTAAAAATAGATGGTTTGGATCATTGGGAAAAAATTTGTAGGGTACCTTAAAGGGCGTCCCTCAAATAAAATTATTTGAGAATCCTCAATAGAAGGGGACAACACATAAAAGGCCAAGGTGATGATTTGACAAACCTCATGGACCATTTGTGATTATAAAATTAAATAAATAAATAAATAAACTCTTTCTTAAAAATCGGTTAAAGTCGGAACAAAACGGATTACCCAATCAGGTTCACGTTTCATTTTATTTTTTTTGCAAACCCTCGATCACCTGAACCGAACCGGTCCCTTAAACATGTGATATATTGCAACAATTAGGAAGCCAAGGTGATTCGATCCCTTCACCTCCAGGTTGTTTCTTTTCATTATAGGATTCTCTGTCTCAGATCTGGAAAAATCTCGACGTTTCGCCGTCTCGCCGAACACCGAACCAAACCACACCGAGGAATCGGCGCGCCGACCACATCGGTTTCAAGAGCTTCGGTCCGGCCTGCAGTCTCAGAAATTGATAAACCGTGTGAGCCCAGGCCTAGTTCAAATGGCAGGTCCTTAACTGCCTCACTAATTTATTGTAATAAATCTCTTTGTGTGACTGAGATTGCACTAGACACATTCATTTTAGTACTTTTTGGTAATTAATAGCATGCAGATGCAGTCCTCAAATTCCAGGAGAGATTTGGATGCTAGGGTTTAGGGTGTGACTCGTGAGAGTTTACCTGATGACGTCATCTGAAATAAAATCTGGGGCATTGGTTTCATTGCAAGACCTACATCCATCTTCCTCTTATATCAAGCAAGGGCCTTCGTTGAGAGTAACTGGAAAGTAAGACTCGTGCCCTTTCAATGCTTTAGTGGTTTCATTCAATTGCATTATATCAAATATCCAGAGTGTTTCTTCTTCAGTTACGAAAGTTTTTAACTTGGAAGGTTCTCTTAACTATATTTGTAGATTGGCTGAGTAGGGTACAAGTAGTTTATAGTTTAGGCTGGCTTTGTTGGTCTTGGTGGTGACAGTGTTGGTATCATAAACTGATGGAGACGAGTGGTAGAAAGAAAGATGAACTAGAGGTGGAATTGCTGATACAGACATTGGAGATGTGATAATTTCAGCATTTCGTTTCGGGTTCTGTCGCAGTATTTCTTGAAACGATTCTAGTCTAGTTTTGGTTCATTGTGAATATCATGTTCATGGTATAATAGTGTTGGAGTGGATGCAGAACTGGCCAAAAAGATCTTCTGGAGGCAAATGTGGCATCTCCAGTTGGTGGCATTGAGTCACATTGGTAGCATGATGTGGATGGAGTGATTGTAATGATTGGAAACATGTTACTAATACAAAAAATAATTGGGAATAGGTCAACTGATTCAAATAATTGTGGATTGTCTTACACAAGAGGGCTGGATGATTACTTCATTGAATTTAATTGCATTTCTCATGTTTATTCCCCAATATCATTAACAAGCTTAGTCAGTAGTATGTCTTGTTTCTTTCTCAGGTTACAAGAGTATTCTGTAGAGACAGCCATTGCCACAATTGTGTTGATGGAAGTGACAGCTTAAAAATCAACATCCAACACCTCAGGGAGCTTAGCTTTCGAGTCGGATCCATCTACCAGTTCATCGGCGAGCCGCTTATTCAACCCGATAATGAGGTTATAAGTGGCAAATTACATCCACCTGATGATTTTCAGTGCTGGGCTTCATCACAACACATGAATGTTATGTTAATTATGTTAGAGCAATAAGCTCAATTGTTCTTGCTCTTTTTTCAGGCAGCCTTGCAGGCACGTGTGGATAGGAATGTTGATGGCATTGATCTCAATCTCTATTATCAGTCTCTCCAATTATTGAGGCAATTTCAGGGTCATCATTTGAAGAACCCAGCAACTTAAATATTGTAATTTTAAAGCCAATTTAAAGACCAAATTACCCTCTTCATCCAACCCATCAAACAATGCAAATTGAAATCGTAATGGCAAAAAGCTCAAAGCCAATGGCCCAATGATGACTTCACAATTGTCAAAAGATGGGCCTTGGGATATATATTTATTTGGCTTCATCTGTTTATTTAATTAATAATTTCTTTTTTAATAATTAGAAATTCGTTTTCAAATAAAATTATTATTTAAAATTCGAATGTGTTAAACATTTAATGTAACTGTTGGATGAAGAAGCGTTAGACCTCTATATATTGACAATTCATCCAAACCAGAAAACACAATTTTGAAACTGCATTATCATTCTCACACGTAAGCACTTATTTAGAGAAATCATATTCTCATCTTCCATCCCCTATGTTTTAGTTGACCAACTCATGACTTCCCCTTATTCCAATTTCCAAATAATAGTAAATGCCACACGAGTGTTGATAATTGGTGGTGGCTGATCTCTCTCCTTTGCTCTTTGACCAATAATAAGGTTTCTCCACCCCATACTTCCATTTCCATGCATGCCAATGCCCCATTAACTTTCTATTTGTCTGGGTGCCCTGAAAATGATCCAGCAAGCTCCGAAGATGCCAAGCTCGTGCTCTTGCAGTTACCAAATTATTTTTACTTTTTACTACATGGATAAATATTTATGTTTGTGCTTGAGGATCTTCCTCTCTGTCGTCAAATGGAGGTATAATAGATTTGCAAAATAGAATGTACGAATGAGATATGCTACAAATCTGTGGCTCTAAAGCAAGTCAAAGTCAAAGACTCAAAGATATGCTCGCCTCAGTTTTAAGTAACAAACAAGATTAATCTTGTCAACCTCATCACTAGTTCAAGTTAATGAAGGTACGTGATGCATACGTGGATTTGTGAGAAATTAATTACGGCTCCAAAGGTGTAATTTATGAATGCAATTTCTTTACTGTTTGAACAAAAAATAAAAATAAAAATAAAAAAAGCATGGGCGGCTTCCATACTTAATTAATTAATTAATTATCGAAATCTAAAACATTTTTTTTGGATGGTATAATTAAGCAAGGATAAAAATATGGCCAATCTAATTAGTTAATTAACAATAAAATATGTTCCATTCAGTTGGATATGTTCAAGGTTTTCCCACCAACCAACTACTGTGTATCATCTTTATTATACTTAGCAAGAATTCTAAAGTGAGGCCTTATATATGGCCTTTAGGTGAGCTTCTATCTCTTAATCGTTGGATCAAATTAGTTAGCGTGATCCAACAGTTAAAATATAGGACCTCACCTAAGGGCCATATATAAGAGTCTCACTTATACTTAGATATTCTACTTTGCAAGAGAAGGAAAACAAAACAAAAAATAGGTATATGCATAATGCTGCTGTGCGGGTTGTATTCAATTAAGATTTTAATAAATTGTTTTGAAGCTTAAAAGTTCAGTGGTATCTAATTCGGATTTTTAAGTAATCAATAAAAATATGGTGGTATTCAATTAATATTTTTAAATAATAAATCCAAGTTTGGTGATAATCAATTAGGACTTTTAAAAGATAAGAAAAAGTACATTGGTGTTAAAAAAACTTATCAATTTTGAAGTATCTCATTAAATAATGTATTCTGTGAGATTTTTGAGTGGGTGATATAAATATCAAACTCCATAAAAAATCCCACCCTCCTATGCCCGATTCTCATGTTTTTTGTTTTGTTTTGGGGGAAGATGAATAAATGAAGATAAACATAGCACTCATATCTAATTACAACAGCTTGGTTTAACTAGACTCGATCCTTCTGTATTTAATGGATATACTCGGATGGCTTACCTTCATCTAAACAATAATTTTAGAGCTGCCTAGATTCAAATACATTATATTATGCAATATGCATGCATTTTTCTCAACAGCTTTTCGGCTCCTTTATTGCCTTTTATTTATATGTCTTTCTTTAGTCAATTTGTGGGATCAATCTAAGTGACAAGTTGGACCATTTTGACTTGTTTTCAGCTGTCCATTTTCATATTTGAATTAACTTGTCTGTTGTAATATTTATAAATTAAATTAATTCAAGATTTTTTCTTGGTGTAACTTGTTCCTATGTCAATTTTCAATTCCAAACTAACTTCTCCGTCCAAAACTTAATAGCCACATGGTTTTAGTTTCATGACAGTTATGTTTGAAGATGGCTAATCCGAATTCTATTCACACTTCGGCCAAATCTACTCTGAAGAATACAAAAAAGTATGTGAATTAAAATCATAAATAAAATCTTATAATTACCATATATTAAAATCTCAATTGAATACACCCTTAAGTTTGTAGGTATAATTATCAAGCTTTTCAAAATAAAATAAGCACAAAGTTGTTGGTTTCTGTTTTTTTATTTTTTTGTATGTGTGGGGAAAAATGCTTTTGTTAGATTATGTAATCATCCACAATGCAAAAGTGCTTTTAATTAAAGTTAATTGTCTTGGAGTCCGAGACGCTTCTAGGTTTCCAACTATGATTAAAACTTAAAAAGAGGATGGATCTTTACGCATGTTTTATTCTACTTGATACTGATTAGATGCCATCCACTTGCACAAGTTGAATCCCTGTGTGAATGTCCCAAATGGCTATGCCATGATAAAGAGACACACTTGTTGTGGACTACACCGTCATGATCTTGCTGGGTGAATGATTTTATATTTTAAAATAATTCTCTGGATGATTCTTTGCTTGGTTCAAAAGAAACTTATCATTGTCTTGAGTGTTAAAAACATATTATTTCTGTTTTGACGTTGCCAGAAACCATTGTGAGTTATATAATTAATAATAAATGTTATGTGAGTGAGAAAATATTTCTCTATATTTCTCACGTTACACCTCATGTGATAAAATATGTCAGTTGGTTTTGTGTCGGTGATTATAAGCCACTAATTTAGCAAGAGCAGACTGCAGACATTCGAGGCTTCAATCAAAGTCAAAATCACTTGTTTTCTTTTGGCACATTCCCATTGGCACAAATAGAAAGGTCTTGGTGATATGATAGACTAGTCACTTTTCCCACCTTGAAAGCATCCATTATTGTTTTATATTTCGGCTAATGGCTTTTGATCATCATCCCCTGTTTCCTGCCTTTGAAAACTTTAGCTTCGACTGTTCATCAAGTCGGCACGACTGCTGCCCAAGGCCTCATCAGCCGCTTTTCTCTTTTCGTCGCATATTTTTATGTCCTTTTTTTCTAAGGTGACAACTTCAATAATGACTAAATCAATAGATTCTGTTGACAACAATCAAGCTAATTAGGCAAAATTTGGTTTCAATTCTCAGGGTCTGCATCAGATATTCTTTATTTACTCAGTTTATGACATCCCCTTTAAAGTAATGTTTTTTTAAATACATTCGATAGTTTAAAATACAGAGAGGAGGATTTCTCACACACACACAATTATGATGCCGTGAGAATTCGAATATGAGACTTTTTCATTGAGCTAGACCCTTTGGAAAATCAATATTTTTATAACAAAAAAAAAACACAACAACAATAATAGTTATCTGAGAATTGGTAACGTAACAGTTTATTAACAAACTGGCACAGGAATAGCAAACTGACAAATTCTCAGGTCATATTATTTACTATAAATTTAGTTTCTACAAACATCAGATTGATATTTGATACCCACAATAGTAATTTAACTGAATTTTTAAAGAGACAATAAAAAACTTTAGCCACACCCATAATTACTTTAAGCAAACAACCTTTCCAGCTTAGTAAAGCTTAATTTCTTTTAAGCTGTTGCAATTGGACCCAAACTGATATTGGTTTCCACTGCTTTCATGGCTTCAAATCTTGGCTCTTTGGGCTGGAACTTGAGGCCAGCATAGAGCTTCATGTAGTCTTCGAACACGAATTTCGGGTACACTTGATTCTTCTCCTCTGCTTCTTTCTCCACCAGTGTTGGTGCAGGGTAGATGACAGCATCACTGCCAGGGTTGTAGAAGGAAGCTATTGACATTCTGGTGCCATCAGTTTGGGCAATCACTCTGTGCTCCACGCTCTTGTACTTCCCGTTAGTGATCACCTATAGGGAAAATTTATATGTAAGTAAATTTAATATTAATTGGGCATGAAATAACATTCATTCGGAATATTGGATTACCTCAAGTTGGTCACCAAGGTTGATAACAATGGAGTGGCGCATGGGAGGCACATCAATCCATTGGCCATCCTTGAGGAGCTGCAGACCACTGACCTTGTCATCCTGGAAGAGCAGGATGAGGCCGCCCGCATCGGTGTGAGCCCGGAGACCCTTGATCAGCTCAGGGTTGGGACAAGGAGGGTAGTTGCTAACCTTGGTGCCAAAAGTTGGTCCATTTGTTCCATAGAAGGCCTTCTTGAGGTACCCTTGTTCAAGTCCAAGATTCTCACAGAGCAAGTCTAGGAGCTGCTCTGCTAATTTCTCCAACTTCAATGCAAATTCCTTCATCACATTCCTGCATATTTCATGTAAATTAATCTCTATAAAGAACAAGCACCAGCTAGCTAGCTAGCATTATGTTCAAATTAATTATGTACAGAGAAATTTAAAAGTAGTGTGTGACTGGTTTTACCTGTACTGATCCTCAAGATCTGGAACTTCAGATATGTTAGATTTTGGAAGATGGCGCAAGTAGAAGGTGCTTTCCCAGTCCATATCATTGACCTCTGTCTTGACAGCCTCAAGGCCCTTGCTGGCCACCAGCTCCTTGAACCTCTGCTCCAAGCACTGCCTGTAGTGTTCTTTAGTCAACCTCTCCACTGTGTCCAAAAACTCAGTTGGTATCCCATGACTCACAAGCTGCAATATTTGTGAATCCAAACTCATCATATATAAGGTGAATTTTGATGAAGATAAAAGATGAAAAGAGCAAAGAAATGAAGAAGCTAAGCCTATATATAGCTTAGTATATAATTACCTCAAAGAAGCCCCAGTTCTCACAGGCATCTTTGATTTTTTCCATTGTTGCTTTCCTTCCCTCTCCATTGAGGCCCTCCAAGTTGATGATTGGGAAGTTCTCCATCTCTCTCTTTCTGTGTGTACGTTTCTTTCTCTCTCTCTCTCTCTCTGTATGTTTCTATCTCTCTCTCAACAAGTGTTGTTAATTTCGTTCTTGTGGAGTAGAGTTTGGGGTGGGTGGGGTATTTATAGGAGTTTAAAGTGTACAGTGGACTTTGACAAGAATAAAAATAAATAAAATAAATGGTAGAAAGCAAGCAAATTACTGTAGGGTGGATGAGGACAGGTTTTCAGGCTAAGGGAAATTTTTGGGTAAAGAAGTATTCTACAAGGAATGTGTTAAAAAATTCCAAAAATATTACAGAGGCTTTGTAGGGTGGCCCACCATCTCTCTGTGGAAGCAAATGAAAAAAGAAATTAAAAAGGAAAAAGAAAAAAGAAAAAAAGAGAAAACCTTTCTCTCCTCTGTTTGAGTCTTTGGTTGGTAATTTAGTTGGACCACCACGATGTTGGTGTCTTGGTCATGGTGGCTGGCTGATCGATCTCTTCTTTGTGCTTTGACCAATAATGAGGTTGGCTACCCCACACTTCCATTTCCATGCAGGCCACAATTCTCACATTTGGATTTCTCTTTGTTTGGATATGCCCTGAAAATGATCTATGAGGAAGTTGCCTACCTCTTTCTCTTTACCCTTCCCAAACTCTGCGTCTCTCCACCACCAAAATTCTTTTAAGTTTTTTAATACATGGATTTTATGTGTGTCAATACGTGGGTATTTTACCATTTTATCCTTTGTCCTCGATTGAAGAGAGTACAAATTATCAGTGTTAGATTTTGAGTTAAGTAAATGGACATGTGACATAAATGGAGAGAATATGGAGGGACGCCAAATTTGGAAACAGCAGATCTCCTCCTAAGCAATTCAGATGTATATAGATTAATCTTATATTATAGCCATAATTAACTAAGGTGCCAAACAACGTGGGCGGCTTTCCATTCTTGATTAAATTTAGCATCAAAATCTAATACATTTTCTTAGATTATATATATATATATATATATATATTTAAGACTAGCAATATGCCAATCTAATATCCTGGATTAACTATAAAATCCGATAAGGAATTTGCTTACTAAGTTAGATATATTCAAGATTTTCCCGCTGACGAACTATATAGTCAATTATGTGAATTGTGTGTTTGTGAGATAATCTTTCTATTAATAACTTAGCTTCATTTGTCCCTTGAGAAAAGAAAAAAACACATTCGCTGATAGATTAATGTCGTCTATGCTGATTAGGTATTTCAATTTGATCTTAATTAATAAACTCTAACTTGCTTTTTAAGGACGAATCTTGCGGAGAAAACCACTAGACGTCGAAAGCTTTTGGCTGATCAATGAGCTAATTAATTGAATTGATGAGTTTGATGCAAACACGAATCATAACGCAAATAAATTAACAAACCCATTCATATATATATCTTTCCTTACTTTCCATTTGCTTTTCGTTTACGTATAGATAGGTTAATAAGAAAGCAACATTATGATTTTGTAGAGAAGCATTGTTGCCATGTGCACTTCAGCATCATAATAATTAACTCTTTTTTTAGGTCTGAAAATAATAATGAAATTCGTCCTCTACCAAGATTAAGAGCATAAGAGGTCTTGGGCACAAACAGATAAGGCGATCGCCGAAAGCCCCAATTTGTATAATACCGCATGTATACACACCTCTACCAAGATTAAGACAAGGGCATCTTTGTAAGTTCATTATTGTTTGGATAGAAACCAAACCACCCGAGAAAGGAGGAGGATATAATTTAAATTGGTCCATGATGTGGGGGACTACAATGCACTGACTAAGAAAAGCCAATAAAAAAATATATTATCTACTCTTCATCTGTTTGGGTGTTATACTCAACAACAACAACAGAATACTATATATCTTTTTATAACATGAAGAAGATGGGAAGAGATTGAGTGATCACTGTCTCCACAGGCATGAGATTCACCTATATCCCTTTGGCTTTGCATGCCTTGATGTGACCTTAGCCAATCCAATTCTCCCAAATTTTGCATTGTATAACCCGGTAAATTTATATATAACCTTCTTCAACTCAGTCACTCATCCCATCAAAAGTTTAACTTTGAGAGGTTCTCGAACTCTCAATGTATAATTCAGACACTTTTAAGAAAGATGCCTATGTAGAGAGTTAGTCAGTGCTGATTTACAATGTGAAGGGGGTTCTGAAGTTTCTTCTAATACGAAATTAACATTCTTTTCTACAGATAAATTACAGTATGACATATGTGCATACGCTTTTTCTTTGGTAATTTACATAAGTTAATTTCGCATATGTGTTAAACTATAATTAAAAACCAAAAGTAACTTCTGAAACAAATTTTAAATAATTTCTTCTTCGTTCTTTCATCACCTGATGTGTCTCTTGTAACTTAGCAGGTAGTGGAAGACACAGTGATCCTTGTAAGGAAGCAGATGACCCTTTAAATTAGGCTCCTTTCACAATCCAATTCACCCATGACACCATCCATATATAACACAATATTTTAACAACTTTCATATAAAGTATTAAGTAAAGTATTAGTTTATGGGAAGCAAAGAAATCCTGCATGAACTAATGGTCGGTAAATGCCATGGCACTGAATTGGATAAAAGTAATGGGTTGAGTCAAACCCCATTTCACACACAACAAACCACTTATGGAAAGCATTGCACATGCCATGCATCATATAATTGCTTGCAAGCCCGTGATGATGATCAATTGATCACAAATGTGGCTCCTACCACTCCCACCACCACTACACTCTCTTTGTGAGTTTTTAGTGCAGAGGAAAGGTACCAAGTTCAAGATAAGAACATCTATTTGCAAGCAAGCTCCCAATCCCCCCCAATTTGTGGAGCCAGATTTTTCAATTTATTGGGTTTCTTTTAATTCAGGCACAAAATTGCATAAAATAGTAGTGGGACAAATATCACGATTATAGGATATATGAGATATTAGGGGAAGGAATTCAAAAATATAGGACTTCGAATACGCACCAGTAACTGCTTTTAACCATTTCAGGAACAAACACATTGCAAATTGAGAGTTATGTCCCTATATATGCCCCATATAAAGATTTACGTGTACAACTTTGGAATGAACCTTTTGGACCATTAGATCCGTTTGGTGGCTGCGATGTGAATGAACTTTCATGTCTATCCAGTAATTCCATAAATGTGGTAGAAAATTGCAAGTTGTCCACAGCCGACAGGAGACAACCGAATGGAGAAGTAATAACCACAAAATGGGGGCTTTCTTAAATTCCCTAGCATTCTTGATATCTATGATCTATTCCCTTTCCTTCAATTTGTATTATCTGTTTCCTCTGCAAATTTCTGTTTTTGGACTTGTGGTGACAACGTTTGGAAATCGTCTTGTTTCTTCTTTCTTGGTTCAAATCTATGACTATTCACTAACGACTGTTGACCGGTAAATGTAGGAAAACAGTGTGTCCCGGACCCGAAGGTCACGCCATGCCACACTCTCATCACCTTGCAGTAAATTGCTGGCACTGTTGGCTTGACCCACCTAACCCATTCTCTATTCAATTTAGTCACGTATGCTTCTCAGTTATTTCTTCCCAACCTGCAATTACTTGACAAACTTGACAATTACACATGTTTCTTAACCTAATTTAAACGTTGTTTGGTCCTTATATCAGTTTCGCATGTGGTATATGGTATGTATGTATGACTTTCTCACATGAGGCAAGACCTTGACCGCATTGTAAAATCCGTATAAAACTAACTTATTCGAACGAATTTGTGAAACGTAATTGTGAGAAAAACAGTTCAGCCTTATCGCATTTATCACTATAACGTGATAGCCAAGCCTGTGTAACATTGTTACATTACATCAAGTCAGGAAAATTCATCGCTTGAGACGTTATCATATCAATTGAGAGAGAGAGAGAGAGAGAGAGAGAGAGAGAGAGAGTCAATGTGATATGTGTGCCACAGCGGCAGATCATTTTCAACCAGCACGTGAATTTTATAAAACAATAATTTTGTATGTATTTGCACAAATATTTAGTCTTCTCTTCTGGGTGGCTAGTCAATTGTGAAAAAAGAAAACGGAGGGAGAGAAAAACGAATAAATTGATGGCTATGACTTTTGAATTTTGATCAACTAGGGAATTGGTTATGATTTCACCAAATCATGATAAACGCTACGTATATATTAATCACATGGTTAATTGAACCCTAATCATCCTCCACAGAAGAAGGCAAACGAAAAGATTTCCTTGAATTGAAGGATGGTGTATTCAATTAAGATTTTAATAAATTATTTTGAAGCTTAAAAGTACAACGGTATTTAATTAGGATTTTTAAGTAATCAATAAAAGTCTGGTGGTATTCAATTATGATTTTTAAATAATCAATACAAGTCCGGTGGTATTTAATTAGGACTTTTAAAAGATAAGAAAAAGTACTGCGGTATTCAAAAACTTACTGATTTTAATGTATTTTATTAAATGGTGCATTGCGTGAGACTTTTGAGTGTGATATATACATACCAAATCACATAACAAATCACACCCTCCTATGCATGATTCTCTTATTGAAAACTAGGGCATTGGTTATGACTTCACCAAATCATGATAAACGCTAAGTATATATTAATCACATGGTTAATTGAACCCTAATCATCCCCCACAGAAGAAGGCAAACGAAAAGATTTCCTTGAATTGAAGGATGGTGTATTCAATTAAGATTTTAATAAATTATTTTGAAACTTAAAAATAAAACGGTATTCAATTAGGATTTTTAAGTAATCAATAAAAGTCTAGTAGTATTCAATTATGATTTTTAAATAATCAGTACAAATCCGGTGGTATTTAATTAGGACTTTTAAAAGATAAGAAAAACTACTGCGGTATTCAAAAACTTACTGATTTTAATGTATTTTATTAAATGGTGCATTGCGTGAGACTTTTTGAGTGTGATATATACATAACAAATCACACCCTCCTATGCATGATTCTCTTATTGAAAACTAGGGCATTGGTTATGACTTCACCAAATCATGATAAACGCTAAGTATATATTAATCACATGGTTAATTGAACCCTAATCATCCCCCACAGAAGAAGGCAAACGAAAAGATTTCCTTGAATTGAAGGATGGTGTATTCAATTAAGATTTTAATAAATTATTTTGAAGCTTCAAAGTAAAACGGTATTCAATTAGGATTTTTAAGTAATCAATAAAAGTCTAGTAGTATTCAATTATGATTTTTAAATAATCAGTACAAATCCGGTGGTATTTAATTAGGACTTTTAAAAGATAAGAAAAACTACTGCGGTATTCAAAAACTTACTGATTTTAATGTATTTTATTGAATGGTGCATTGCGTGAGACTTTTTGAGTGTGATATATACATACCAAATCACATAACAAATCACACCCTCCTATGCATGATTCTCTTATTGAAGACTAGGGCATTGGTTATGACTTCACCAAATCATGATAAACGCTAAGTATATATTAATCACATGGTTAATTGAACCCTAATCATCCCCCACAGAAGAAGGCAAACGAAAAGATTTCCTTGAATTGAAGGATGGTGTATTCAATTAAGATTTTAATAAATTATTTTGAAGCTTCAAAGTAAAACGGTATTCAATTAGGATTTTTAAGTAATCAATAAAAGTCTAGTAGTATTCAATTATGATTTTTAAATAATCAATACAAATCCGGTGGTATTTAATTAGAACTTTTAAAAGATAAGAAAAACTACTGCGGTATTCAAAAAATTACTGATTTTAATGTATTTTATTAAATGGTGCATTGCGTGAGACTTTTTGAGTGTGATATATACATACCAAATCTCATAACAAATCACACCCTCCTATGCATGATTCTCTTATTAAAAACTAGAGCATTGGTTATGACTTCACCAAATCATGATAAACGCTAAGTATATATTAATCACATGGTTAATTGAACCCTAATCATCCCCCATAGAAGAAGGCAAACGAAAAGATTTTCTTGAATTGAAAATGATATTGAAAACTGAGGCACGCATGCATTATGCATAGCTATCAAGAATAAAGAAGCTGGTCCATCTTACAAAGACACAGAGACGAAATCTGTAGATCTATCTCGCCGTGTGGTGTGAATTGGTGAAGATCCTCCTTCCAAAGCCTCCAAGGCATAACGTATTTGACCAATTACAATTAGGTCCTCCAATTCCAATTTGTGTTCTTGTACTTCACAAACATACAAAACAAACATCCAAAATCTTGGGGCCATCCTGGCATCTTCATCTGATTCAATAAATAGTTGAATTGACAGCACCGCAGGAGAGTCAAAGCAAATGACTTGACTGTTTCGGTCAGCATCTTGGGTTTATTATTTTATGGGGACAAAATAGGGTTCAACAAGGGGTGGGGGGACCAAACAGCTGCCTTGTACCAATGAAAAACTTGGATCACAATTTGCGTTGCGTTTGATCTGTAATAATCTTCATGAATTTTCTTCAAAGAGTTCAAATCAAACATATGACTGGTAAAACGGTCACGTTTTGCGCACTAAATTTGATTTGATTTGATTTTTGTTTTGTTTTGGGTCACGATTTAAAATAAGGAATTATTTATTTATTTATTTATATTTTTGGAGAAAAAAACTTACGGAATATATTTTATTTTATTTTTTCTAGACTAAGTGTAAAATAGTAACATGTTGATGGGAGGCCCATTCACAAAGGAGCTAAAGTGAACTAGTCTTTGCTAGCAGCTACCCAAACCTTACTGGGCTCACAAGAGCTTGGGTTTTGTTGCATTTAAATACAAAAATGGGGAAGAATAAAAAAGGCCTAAAACCAACGTGTGTGTCATAAAACACATTCGAGCAGTAACATTATTTTGCTCCATCTACTCTTTGCTTTTGAGTTTTTGTTGGGTAAAATATTAGTGGGGAAAGAAGCAAAACGCTTCCCATCAAACATATGAGAATGCTGGTTAGTATACTCTCACTTCATGCTATGCTACATATCTCCAAATATCGAAATGTTTCTGTGGGTCTTCGAATCAAATCTTAACCAAGGGTTGCCCCATACATATCCTGCACAAGAAGAAAACTTACAGTCAGGGTTTTGATGGCATGCTGAACGAATCACTTAGTTTTATATTTGAATGTAAAGAGGAGATGAACCACCATTTGTCATCAGACTGATACAGAAATTATTATGCTCTATGAGAAGGAAGTTCTTACTAGGCACAAAAAGAATTCCTCGAAATCAGCTTTCGAATATTTTACCGATGTCTGCACTCTGTAAAAGCTTGAAAGGAAAACAAAGAGTGTCAATATGTTGTAACAAGGGCATTTGGAGAACATAAACGCCCAGTCAAAGAAGTATATTACAACTACACTGGGCTGTAGCAGGAAAATGCAAGGGATTATTGAATGCAGTAAACTATGCTTAACGTTAAGGATGTTAAACAAGTTGTGCTGCCTGTGGGCATGTGTGATTGTGTTGCCTCCCAAGTAAACAGAAAGAGCATGAATCATATGGACAAGATGGACAATAAACACATTAAATCACTATTATCAGAAATCTCTTACATATTTATGTGAACCTGAAGCATGGGCCTCACTTGCACTTCCCAAGAGATACCTGAAATAGCCAAATCACATAATTCCGTTAGGCTCACAGAGTCACAGATAAATTTGAATAAACATCAGTTTTACTTTTTAGACAGTTTACCTCTTTAATCTCTACTTATAGCCTACTTGTAGCATCAAATGACGATAGCTACGGCCACGCATAATACGCTGCCATAGATATTGGAGCAACTTCGGGGAACTCATCTGCATCCTTTCTTGGACAAGCCTGGAGTCAAAAAACTATAAGCGACCAGCTAGAGCTTCATGATCATTTACTAGTACCTTCTATCCAAGAAAGCTAGCTTACCATCTTACAATGCATCGCTGAATTCCCCTAGATATGGGGCGAATGATGGATGGATCCCTTTGGGCATAGAGCAAACCAACCTGGGAAGTGATAAGAAAGAAATCATGAGCTATTGCAATGCATATCTATTTGCAAATGAATGAATGAAATAAGGAGACATCCAACTACCTCCAGCAATGCAACAGTAGAAGGATCATCCAAGAGCTCAAGGCTACAGTCAGCTAGATAATTAACCTGAACCCAAGTACATAGGGATACAGAAATCACAAACTAAACAAGGGACAAAGTCTAATAACAGAGTTTCTGTTTCTATCACAAAAGAAGAGAGAAGTAGTGGGGGAGACTAATAATATAGACCAGCTATTTATGAGTCAGCATTACTATTGTTATCAACATTGTACACTTACAAATAAATCATATAGATCTGAGAAATTAAGTCTAAGTCATATAAAATATTAAAACATAGTGAAGCTAGTCCATAACAAATGATTATCACAGATTTCTTTCAGCTAATTGTCCCAAGTGCACAACTAGCATTCTAGCAAGACAGAAACAAAACAGAAAACCAGAGACTACGTACTCCAAATTCTGTATTGACTAGGGACTGCACAAAATCCATCAGCTGAACCTTTGCCCATTGACGGCACAAGGCAGGATCATCTGTTGGTGGAGGATGTCTCCAAGGTGCACCAAAGCGTAGTCTGTCTTTTGAAAATTTTCCACTGCGTGCATCAACAGCAAACTTTTGTAGAAGCCCCAGTGCTTTCTCCATGGCAGGATTCACTACAGTAATCTAAATGAATAGACTTGAAGAGCAAGTAAGGCAGCGCAAAGTGCACAAAGAATCAGAAAATAAAGAAAGTGAAAATTATTTACTTTATTATAGCATGAGTAGGCATAACCATGGTTGTTCACAGGACAAGTTAGTCTGTAAGCCTAATGTATATCCAATGAACTGAGCATAAATCTCAATGTGGAGAATTTGCAAGCCATACATCACGTGAGATTACCATACATTTATCAAAGAACCAAATTGCAAATAGAACACTAAGGGTTCACAAAATAATAAGAATAAATGAGTAAGAAGCACACTTCATGCTCCCCAAAGAAACTTACTTGCAAATATGCTAAATATGCATCCACGATGTCCTCAAATGTGCTATCTTTGTTGTCCTCTAACCTTCAGATGAACAAAAAGAGTAGTAATGTATATTAAAACTATGCAGCACCTATATATGAAATACACCATGTAGCATTAAGCATGGAAGAATGAGGCACAGATTGACTGCTTAAGAAGAAACAAAAAGAAAAAGAAAAAGATTGCATTTTCCATTGCACTTTTGTTATTTGTCACAAAATAATATTCCTCGATTTTAACAGTGATTGATGACTATGCATGTTAAGATGCTACAGGAATCCGCATACAACACAGTTGAAGGTATAACTAAGATGTGATGCACATTTCATACATGTTAGAAAAACACATGGCTTTACACTCTACGTCATAAAAGTAAGAAAAAGGGATAAACAGAGTTCAGCTTCTAGTTCATGTAGCATGTATCAATATAATATGGAACGGTAAAAACAAAAAAGGAAGAAAACAAAAGCAAAAAGAGATATCATCCTTACTGCTGATAGTAATTGCCCTGCTTGAGTGCATATAGCTCAAATAAGTGTCTAGGGTTTGGACCAAACACCTCAGCAATAACCAACCACTGTATTTGACAAAAAGAAAATGCTAAAATCACTATAAAGTCCAGTATTTCAGGAAACAAAGAAAAAAAAAAGAAGTACAAGAAAATGGAGATTCATCAACAAATCTAATGGACCTACTTTTCAGAATAAATATGAAAACCAACAAATATAAGTCTTGTTTTTTTCTTTTTTTTCTTTTGGGTTAGAGAAGCTCATTACCTCTGATTGACTGAAATAATCATTAACCATATGCAATTTAGCTTCTTGGGGATTCCAGCCAAAGGTCTGCAGACCAAACAAAGTTTAAATGCATGATATCCACAAGCATCACCACAATATCGACAACATGAGCATGACATGCTTAAAACAGGCCCGGAATGACGTGGCAGTCTTGTGTGCCTGGCAGGGCACGATGTGAAGGAAAAATAATTTTAAAAAACAAAAACGCACATCTAGTAGACCAAGTCCTAAAATATTTAAAATTGACCCCGATGCAAGTCATGTCACAAATGTGTTAGTGTTTAAGCTATTAATACGTGCATAGCAGAAAAGAATAACTAGTGTTTGTACCTTTTAGACAATAAAGTAAAAACATATGCACACACAGGTAATGTCATCCTGTATACACACACAGATCATAACGTAATATAACTTCAGAGTTTCAGTTTGAGTACCTCACGAGAGATGAATATGTCTGGAAATCCAAAATCCATGTAAGCCCGGTATGAATAGTAACTGCGGCATAGGAACAGGAATTACAATTCAGAAACAAACCAGAAATTGCAAAAGTTTAAAAGGTGAATAAGTGATGTGAAGTTAAAGAGACACACACACACAAACAATAGGAATGAGCCCCACCTATCCGATGTCACAAGAACAACAGGAATGCACCTCTCGTTTGCACCTAAAGCTATTATTCTCCATATCAGACTGTCATGATACATTGATCCACAGACTGACGAATTCTCATCTAACAAAATTGCATTCCGTAAAACTTCGATATTGTTTATAACCAGCTTAGGCTGCTCAATATGTGAAACGTCAGTCAATTTGAGTTTCATAAAAGCACCAAACACTAATCAAAACCACACAAATCTACGCACCAAGAAACTTTTTTTTCTCAAGCAAATTTTAACCATGACTGGATTAAACTTAAACCACAACAACACCAATATAAAAAATTTGAACTTCATTACCTGGAAATGATCAATTTCAGCAGCTTGAGATAACAACTCCAACAACAAACAGGGCCAATCAGTGCACGAATTTGCTAAAAACCTCGAAAACCCACCTGTCCGATTTAAATGTGCAATAGCATTAGCCCTCCAACTTTGTTGGACCTTAATCACCTCCTTTGCCAATCTCAATGCCACTACAGCTTCCCTATAATACGAAGCCTCTTCCAATGGCAAACTCTTCCGCTTCTCACGCAAACCCAAAATCCCATCAATCTCTTCGGCATTACATCGAGCACTTAGAGCGAAAACGGCCCGATCCCACAAAACAGAACCCGAAACTCTATCAGAAACCGCGGTCTTGGACGCACTATTGCCCTCAATAACGCGGCGGAGCGCCGTGTTAATACCGTGCCATTTGTTGAGAGTAGAGAAAATTTGATGGGAGCTAACGGAACCAAGCAGGACGCCCTTGTGAGTCATGGATTCGAGGCAGCTCTCAAGCTTGGTTCTGCAATCGGACAAATTGGGTGGTGGGCAATTGGACCAAGAAGCCCAAGGAAACGACTGATTGAATTGTGGGTGGTGGTCTTTGATGGACTCGGCGAAGTCTACGTAGCCAGTGAGGTGAGGGCCTTTGTTCCAGTCGTTGTGCAGACCTGGAGAGACTCAGTGTGTTAGAAGAGAGAGAAAGTAGAGACGAAATATTGCAGAGAAATGAAAGTGGGTCATTACGTTCGAGGATGAGAGTGGTTTTTCCGACGCCTCTGGGGCCGTGGAGGATCAGAGGCTGAGGAACACGGTGGTGCTGAGCGTGGTTGTTTAGCACTGTTTCTATCAATGGCCTTGGTATGATCCTCCATGGTTTGTTCACCATTTTTGTACTTTCTTTCTGAGATTTGTTGTGCTCTTCCAATGCTCACTGACTGTGTGTTGTTCGTGGAAGAAGAAGTGAGGGGGGGTATTAGGAGGGTTTTAGTTAGAGACTAACAAGAGCGGCCTCCGCGAGCTACCTCTCAAGAGTTTAAGCTGAGAAAAGTTATTTATTTGTTAGCAACTATTTACTTGTGGTTGTCCTTTTTTTAATTTTAAAGTTTACTGCAAAATGGAAATGGCATGCCACTAAAGTAATTGAGAAATTGCCAGTATGTATATGTTACACGCTATATCACTAGGTAATAAATAAATCTTTACTACTTTGCCATCATTACCGTGTAATGAGTTCAAATCGCATAAACGACAATAAATCTTTACTACTTTATCATCGTTGCCATGTAATGAGTTCAAATCGCAGAAACGACAATAGTTCAATAAAACAAAGAAAATTTGCATTTTGCCATGTCCAAAACTTAGGGACCTCAGATTATTCGTAGTTAAAACTTATGGCCCATAATCTTCTCCCAATGTTATTGGGCCTATAGCCAATGAGGCCACAGACACACTCGGAAAGCCCATTAAGGAGGAGGAATTCTTCTGCTCTGCGCCAATCGATCCGTTTCGCACGTTTTACAAAGGAAAACGGGAAAGTTTGACTTGGACCATGCTAATCGGGGTTTGAATGCATTATATACAACCACCCTAATTTAAGTCAAAATTGTAGAATACTCCAATTAATCAATTAATCAATCAATCAATTTGTGGGGGAAAAGTAACCATCAATCACAAATAAACTAAACTAAATGTTCATTTATTGACAATGATTTGTAATTTTTTACATGTTTATTTATTTGAAATGGAGAAATGATTAAATAATAAAATAATAAAAAAGGGGAAAATATTTCCCTCATTACCAAGTAAGTAAGAGTTTTTACATTCCTACTAATAGTAGTGTGACATGTATACTTAAGTTTTATTTTTGTGTTTTTGATGAATCATTTTTGCATATATGTAAAACTATGATTTGCATGAAGGAATAGTATCTTCTTACTAATAAGAAGGCAAGTAATATCCATAAAAAAATAATCAATATGGTAGATAATGAATGAGTATGATATTCCCAAAATTTATAATGATTTGTACGGTGACTGGTAACACCCTTCGATGTCTAAGTCAGTTTTTTCCCAACAAATGAGGCTTATAAAAGTATTGTACTCAATTATGAAGAAAGTTCATATGGAAAATACTCTATTATATATAGAGAAGATGGAACCTCTCAATTGTCTTTTTCCGATGTGGGACTTAAGAGAGGTTGATGACGTGCACCATTCTATTGGACGAATATTGATTAACTGACGCGTGTCCTTTCCTTTTTGGGGAACAACATGCGTTAATGGGATATGACGAGGGTCCATTCTGGCCGTTCTTTTTCCCACATACAGGCCATTGAGGAGAGGTGCATGGGTTAGTGTGTCGGGTCATGGCCTCGTGGGCTTTGATGGCCTCCTTTTACCTCATTTGGGCCTTCTTAGGTACGAGGTAAGGTTGGTGTTCTCTATTAGTCACCCGAGCCCATTTACTTTCTCAAGTGGTATGGGCCTTTGCTCTTTTGGACAAACCCTACTGATTTTGGTATCAACATGATTCATGGTTTTGCATGTATTGATTACATATGGTAATGTGAAACACAAATACGTTTAGTTGCAAATGTGCTAGTAAACGCATAAAAAGTTAGAAATCATAATAATTCTAATACTCATGTGTTAGTAAACGAAAGGAATTAATGAATCACAATAATTCTAAGACCCATTCTAGACAAGTAAGCACGACATTTTTGTATCATACAAATTATTTTTCAGAAAATAAACAAATATAAAATTTGATTCAAAATTAAGGCTTAATTCTTGTATTGCTTCCTGAAATTATAGGCAATTTAGACACTGTTCTTTGAAAATTATAATGACATGGACATCTTACTTTCACCCTACTTGAGTAAGAGAGTAATGTGCATCATTGTAAGCTAAAGTTAATATAGAAGTAGGATGGTGTATTCAATTTAGATTTTAAATGATTTTAAAAGAGATAAGGTTGATGAAGTTTAATTGAGTTTGACTAAATTCTATAAACTCCACATAGATTTTGACTGAAATCTTATATAGATTTTAACTGAGTTTGTTAGAAATTTATTATTAATTTTAATGGAGTTTATAACGATTGTGGTACTGGTGGTGGTTTGTGGGGAAGGTAGTAGGGGTGGCAGTGGTGATGGCACTGATGGTGATGATTAGGGGTGAGCATCTAAAACCGAAATATTGAAACCGTACACTAACCATACCGTACCATACTGATTTCATACCATTTCATTTAGGATAGGGAGATAATCGATATCATACCGTACTGTACCAATAGAGTATGGCATGATAGCGGTATCAAGTATTTGGTACCGATCAATACCATACCGTACCGAAATATAAACATGTTCAAATAGAAACATATAGTTGTTGTGATGAAATGTGAAGGAAGGAAGGAGATTTTCCAAAGTCACGTTTTGCAAATTTGTACAGATAAAAAGAAGAATTTCTTGAGGTTGCTGGGGATTTGGGTAGCTGTTGTTTACTTTCTTTGATCAATGTCTATGAATTGTAATTTTCTTTTTGCATCTTCTATCAAATTTTCTTTGATCAACGACGATGACTGTTGTGGCGGTGGTGACGGCAACGACTATGGTGATAGTCATGATAAGATGATGGTAGTAGAAGTGGAGAAATATCATATTTTGAGAATAAAAATAATGTATCTATCGAAATCTCTAGGGGAAATAAAGATTTGTCATGCCTAAAATTAGTCTATTATCAAATGAAATTCATTACTTTTTGTATTTCCTTTAAAATTAATGAAGTTTTTAATACACTCAAACTTTTATGAAGTCTTTTAAAGTCGTGATTGAATACATCCAAATTTGGATGGAGTTTAAACAATCTGATTTGAATACATCTAAAATTAAATAAATTTATATAAAATCGTGATTGAATACACCTAAACCTTTAAATTTCTTTAAAATCTTCTAAAATCTTTTACAATGGGTTTTTGCATATTTGCATGGGGAGTTTACCAAAAGAGAAAGAAAAAACAAAACCTTCCCGTGGACGTTAACGAATTAGTTATACTCAAGTCGTGGGGAAGTTGGAACGAAGTGGAAGACGAAGACACGAAGTCAACAATTGTCGTAAATTACGCGAGTATCAATTAACATATTTTTCTTTTATATGAATATTCTGGCGGGGTTAACAAAAATAAACAAAGGTATATAATAATCAAAGAGAGATTGCAGACTGGAGCCGGACGAGGTGGGCCATATACCCACTGGCCCACATTTGGGCCAGGCCCATTACTTAAGGTAGTTAAGCTCTGGTCTAGTCTCCGCCTAACAGTGAAAGAAAAAAACTGCCACACGATTCTTTTTCATTCTCTCTCTCACTCGCTGTCTCTCACTTCATTGTTTGCCATTGTTGCTCTTCCCCACACCTCGCTTCTCTCTCTCGATTGCTTCGCTCGACTTCACTTTTCTGCACCTTCCTCCTCCTCCTCCTCCTCCATTTTCTTTTACTTCCAAAGCAACCAAACCCAAAAACCCACTTCCCTTTCGCTCTCTCTCTCTCTCTCTCTCTCATGTATTGTTCATCGCTAACTGAGACAGACCCAAGCCCGACCCGGTCCTAACCCGGACCCGCCAATCCCAAATGCATCGCGCCACCGCCGCCCCAAATCCACTCCAAACCCTCCTCGACCTCATCAACTCCACCCTCTCCCTCCTCCTCCGCTCCTCCCTCACCGTCCGATCCTTCGTCGGACGGTGGACCGCCCTCCACACCAAGCTCACTTCCCTCCACTCCTCCATCGCCGACATCTCCGACTCTCCCCACTGGGCCCAGAACCCTCTTCTCCACACCCTCCTCCCCAATCTCCTCTCCACTCTCCAGCGCCTCACCGCCCTCGCCGACCAATGTACGGACACCGGGTTCACCGGCGGGAAGCTCCACATGCAGAGCGACCTCGACATGGCCTCGTCCTCGCTCTCCAACCAGCTCCGCGACCTCGACTTGTTGCTCAGATCTGGAGTGCTCCACCAGTCGAACGCCATCGTTTTGTCCCACCCGGGTCCCGGGTCGGATAAAGAGGATTTGGGTTTTTTTGTCCGGGACCTCTTCACCCGATTACAAATCGGAGGCGTCGAGTTTAAGAAAAAAGCTCTGGAGTCTCTGCTTCAGCTTCTCAACGACGACTGCAAGTCCTCCGGTGTCGTCGCCAAAGAAGGTAATGTCGCCTATTTGATTCATTTGCTCGATTTCCACAACCAGCCTTTTGTGCGAGAACAGGCTGTCTTCGCCGTTTGTCTCCTAGCCTCAGCCAACGACGAGTCGTCGCGCAAGGCCGTGTTCGAAGAAGGGGGTTTGGGGCCGTTGCTCAGAATACTCGAATCGGGGTCGACCTATTTGAAAGAGAAGGCGGCGATGGCCGTCGAGGCGCTCACGGCCGATCCAGAAAATGCCTGGGCCCTTTCGGCCTACGGTGGCGTCTCGGTGTTGATCGAAGCATGCCGATCTGGGTCTCCGGCGACTCAGACCCACGCGGCTGGCGCCATTATAAACGTGGCCAATGTGGAAGAGATCAAGACGGCTTTGGGAGAAGAAGGGGCTGTGCCAGTACTGGTCCAGTTATTGCTCTCAGGCTCCATTACTGCCCAAGAAAAATCAGCAAATTGTTTAGCGATTTTAGCCTCTTCCGATGAGTATTTTCGAGCTTTGATCATTCAAGAACGTGGGTTGCAGAGATTAATGCATTTGATCCAAGATTTACCGAGCTCGGACACATTGGAACACGTCATCCGAGCCATAACCTCGCTTTCAGCTTCAGATTCATGCTTTAAAGTCCTGTCTTCTTCAACCCTTTTCCTAATCCAGCTCGGTGAGTTCATAAAGCACGGTAACACAACCCTACAGCAAATCTCCGCTTCGTTACTCGGTCACTTATCGATCAATGTGAGTGACGGCAATAAGCGAGCATTGGGTAGCTGTATGGGGTCGTTGGTGAAGCTCATGGAGTCGCCAAAACCGGTGGGTCTTCAAGAATCGGCGGCCCAAGTGCTTGTGTCGCTGCTTACGGTCCGGTCGAACAGGAAAGAGCTGGTGAGGGACGAGAAGAGCGTGATGAGGCTGGTCCAGATGCTGGATCCCAAGAATCACGAGATGGTTTGCAGCAAGTTCCCGGTGGCGGTGGTTGCGGCGGTACTCTCCGGAGGGAGCGGTGGCTGCCGGAAAAGGCTGGTGGCAGCCGGGGCTTACCCGCATTTGCAGAGGCTGGCGGAAATAGAGGTCGTGGGAGCTAAGAAGGCACTGCAGAGACTCGCCGGAAACAGGCTCAAGACCATCTTCTCCAGAACTTGGAGGGAATAATAGTAGTAATTAACCAAGAAAGAAAATACCCGCCAAAGAAAGGTTAGTTTCGGAATTTTAATTTTGCGAAAAAAGTTTGCCTTGAGAGCTTTATGACTTTGACTCTGACGTGTCATTGGGTTTATCCATTGAGAGGGTGGCATGTGTACACGGCAGCCTGGATGTGTCTTGGAAAGTAGCCACCCGTATGTCCACTAGAGTGTCAAATGACAAATCTGCCTATCTTTATTTATAATCTAAAAACAACCCCGTTGTTAACTAAATCGTAAAATTGAGAAGATTGTTGTTACGAGTGTAGAGAGTTGTGCCTCGGCCACAGAGGGTGGTGGGGCCCAATAGCTTTTTACTGCTGACTTGTTGAGTCAGTCACAGCACAGGAATCCTTATTAATATTAAAAAAATGGAGGCATGAATGAAGGAGGTGTATCTTTACCTTGAGAGATGGGCTAGAACTAGAAGCTCACGGTGATAGATTTTTACTGTTTGACTCGTGAGGCTTGGCGCAGTGAATGTGGCAGTGTTAGTTAGGCAGGCGGGCCATGGACTTTTAGTGACACATGGCAAAAGTCGTGGCAAAATGTTTGGATTTTTGCTTTTGCACTTTTTCTTGGGTCTAAGATTGTGGCTGACATTAAATTTCAATTGGTTTGTTTGTTGGTTTGTTAATATTCCACAGGAGGAGGGAGGAAGGAAGGAGGAAGGAGGTTCATTTGGATTTTCTAACCGTCCAAGAAGGAAAGAGCTTGGATAAGCAACAAAAATACACACATCGTATACCCAACCCAACCTTTTTTTTTTTTTTTTAAATTACTTAATAATTAATATTATTTAATAATGTTATATAATCCTAATATCATAGTGTATCGGTAAAGAAAGAAAAAAAGAGAAGCATGGATGCGGTTTTTAGGGAGTATCCTCGATTTGCTTTATCCTTTTTTTTATTTTTTATTTTTAATCTTATTACTTGGTTCAGTCGTGAAAGCTGTAAGAGAGAGAGAGAGGGTTGATTTCAATTTTCATGATGATGTTTGTCAATTTTTTTGGGTTCTCTTTTTTCATTACCACCCACCACTTGTTTATGTTGTTTGATCAATCTTATTATGTACATCGTCCCTTCCTACCAGAGAAGCCTTTGCTCTATTATTTATTTGTAATGGACAAGGGTTTAGTGCAACTGTTTTTGAATGCTGATGTTATCTGAGCCCTTCAATTCATTTCTCTGTACATCATGATGATGATGATGATGATGATGAATGTTGATTGATGGGACTGTGGAAGTGTAGCCAATAGCATTTCATCCAAACCTCGAAAAGCATTAGCAGAATTAGATTTTGCTGTATATCTATCTTTTTGAGCAGGTTAATGGGAAGGAATCAAAGGAAAAGCGCAATGAACAATGATGATAATCTTTAGTTTCTGAGTTGGCTTGGATGGGTCTATCTCTTTCAAACAGATTTGGTGTTTGTTGTCTGGTGGTGACAGTTGGTGGGTCCTCTCATCTCATCTCTCATGCTTGTTTCTCTTTTGCAATTAGCATGCATCATAAAGCCCACTCATCTCATCTCCACTTGCACCGGCTGCTACCAAAGCTTTTTAGGCTTGAGGCTTGAACACTTGAGCTTCACATTCACAATCAAAATAATTCTTTGAATAAATTTCGGGGCATATCATGCACAAATGAGTTAATTAATCCAATTTTCAGGAAGGGAACTCGAACTTGTGCAAAGGGTGCGGATTCACTATCCCGACCTATAGGGGAAAAAAAACATTTTTATCGGGTAGTCATTCGGGTCCTCTAGATTTTGAGAATCTGGGAAAGGTAAAAGGTAAAACAGGAGACTATAGATAGAGAGAAGAAGTACAACTTGTCACACTTCACAGCAAATGGTTGCACTGCATTTGCATTGGACGGTCCAAAGCTAATTAAGAGCATATGTAATGTATTATCATTCTGTTAAATATCTAATCAATTAATATGAATAATAATAATATGATGGGATATGTGTCATGTGTGGTCCATTTCTCTTACACAGGTTCACATGCTGTTGCTTCCCTTTGCCTCCCCCCTCCCAAGCCCAACCCCACCTATCAAATTTGCATTTGCATCTGATCTCCTCCAACAAAACTTTGTCACCTTTTTTTGTGTTTTTGTTTGCAGGCTCATACCCATTATATTTTCCCGTGATATCACTCTCTCTCTCTCTCTTCAGAAACTTAGCTGTAAAGCCTTTACACCTCTTTCTCTATCTGTCTGTCACTTTGTGCTTCTTTTGCTTTTCTTTTCTACCATTTCCCGCCAACATTGCACGGTTAAAACGACAGTCCGTTAACTTAACCGACCGTGCCTTCATTCAACAGTTAGTTAAATGTCCCATCCCTGACTGATCCCTCCGAATCTTTTTTTGATGGATTATTCTTTTCTTCTATATCTTTGTCCTTGTACTCTTGAAATAGAATCGAATGTGAGAGATACAATATATAAAATGAGTGGTTCACTACTAATAGTATCGAAATCTTTTGTGATAAAATCTCATACATATTGGGCTTTGTATGTGGTTAAATTGAGGATTATATCAATGTTACCAGTAATAGGACGCTGGTCAATCTCTCTGAAATTTAACAGATTCTTGGTAAATATAAGGGAGTGAAATATAGCCTTGATTTTTTATGTTACCCAACAATGCATGGAATACGGTGGATCATGCACTTTGGATCTCAGATGCGATTATATTGCAAGTCATGATGAGGATCAGCTTTTGACTTAAAAAATAAAAGACATAAACGTAGTTAATTAGTCTAAGATCCTTAATAATGTATATTTTCAGTCAAACGTACAACACTTTTTTCAGTTAGTAAGTTGTTCCGTTAGTTGATTTTGTTAAGTTTCACACCTAAAACTTGAAAAAACCACTCCATCAATGCAATGCTGCAAGAGAATAATGCTTCTAGTTCCCTTATAGCATAACTCGTTCTGCATTGGTTCATAATGCATTACCCTACTCAAAATTTGGTATGTATGGTATGAGCCTTTCTTTGATGGACAATGAATAAAATATCAGCATCATATGAGCAAACAAAATAATAGGGCCCAATTCGTTGGGCTTCTTGGAGGTGCTTATGCTTTTCAGAAGCAGATGCAAGAAGCCCCTTTATGTCTCACTTTGCAATTATATATAGGTTTTCTATGGTAATGAGGTATTTTCGGTTACATTGAGAGGAAAGAAACCCGGGTTTCGATCCTGGGTGCCAAGCAGGGGCAAGGGAGGGCCACAACTATTGGTAACCCAGCTCGACTTCTTATTCTATGTTAAGGATATTTTATTCTCTATGAATATATAGCTTTTCTGATCTCGTGATAAATCATTGGATTTTCATCCACCGGATCATACCGTGTTTCACTATTGGTGCATAAACTCACTACTGTCATTCCAACTCTGCTTAGAGAGAGAAAGATTTTTAATTACATGACCATTACATTTGATCTTAAAAAAACCCCAACATCTAGTTAATGCACAACAAATCAACTCATATGCTTTGCAATAATCTTGTTTTGCTGTTCCAACCAGAGTCTCTGTTGATGCAAGAGGCTTTCTTGATTCACTAATCCATTACACGTAGGTTCACTAGGAGTTGTCACCTTAGAGAAGAACGTCGCAAACGGGTCGTTGTTTTCTACGTTAGGGAATGCTCCTCTTGTCTTCATTGCACTTCTTGCAAAGAAAGTCGGTGCAGCAGTGAACTCGTTAGGCTCATCTGCCTGAAAGGTTGGCGCCATGGCCGTGTCACTACGATTATGTGCACCAAATGTTGGCGGCATGGCCGTATCACTACGATTATGTACACCATATGTTGGCACCACGCTCTCATTATCGTGAGCCACCGCGGTAAAGGTTGGCGCCATGGTCGTGTCATTGCGATTCTGTGCACGAAATGTTGGCGCCGCACTCTCGTTAAAGTTTGGTGGCATTCTGCTCTCTCGGGGATTTTGGGCGCAGAATGTTGGTGATATTGCGCTGCCATTCGTATCCCGTGCGTGAAATGTTGGTGGTGGCATCAATATTGTATTCTCTTTTGGACTTCGTTCACCAACCTCATTTGTGCTCCGTACACAAAATGTTGGTGCTATTGTCATCTCTCTCTGGCTCTGTGCACAAAATGCTGGTGCTATTGTCATCTCTCTCTGGCTCTGTGCAGAAAATGTTGGTGCCATTGTTGTGCTCTCATTTGCACGCCGTGGCCAGAGTCTTGGTGACATTTCGCTCACTTTTGGACTTTGGGCACTAAATGTTAGTGCCGTTGTTAAATTATTTGAATTCTGTGCGGGAAATGTTGTGACATCTGCGCTCTCATTTGAATTATTGGCGCCAAATGTTGTGGTCTCTTTTAAATTTTGTTCGGGAAATGTTGGTGCCACTGCCATCATTGTGGAAGGGAATAAAAACAGGTCGTCTTCTCCGAGATTTCCAAAGCCATTGCTGGCGGTGGCGCTTGGATTCGAAGAGGCTGCAAAGCTGTCAAATGGTATTGGGTCATCAAGAAATGGATTGTAATTGTGTTGGGGCATTGAGGAGTTTTGAAACAAGCTGTCCAAGTTTGATGAATCAATGGGTGGAGTTGGTGAGGATGTTTGCAATGGTGTTTGATTATTTGCAGACTCAAACAGAACAAGCTCCCAGCCCTGTTTTGGACCCTCTTGATCATCGACTCCTACTAGTTCTTCTTGCCTTATCTGATCCAGTTGCGGTTGCGGTTGAGGTTGAGATTGCGGTGGGAAGCCATCAAAGGAAACAAGATCGAAACTTTCCGGCAAAGATTGGTTCGATCCGTTCTCATTTCTTCCTCTGGCGAGCCCATCCTCTGCCAGCTTCTCTGGTTGCTCCTCCGAGTTATAAAACTCTTGCTCCACCGACCACGACGGGCTCACATTGCCATTCTGATCACAAACGCTCATCAAATCCTCCAACGACGTGCAGGCCGAACCAAACGCAGAACCTTTCTCCGATGCCGTTTCGAATTGCTCCGAAGATGGAAATTCACTCTGTTCCAAGCTCAACCCTTTATTCTTACTACCTTTGGCCGTTAAATGGGTCGGCGGCGACCGACTCGGAAATGAAGCTTGGTCCTTCAAAAACTCCTGCAACGTCTCCAAAAGCTCCTCGGAGATCTTCTGCACGCTAGGATACTCAGAGGTCCGACCAACACCCAAGCTCTTGCACGTCCCGTAAAACGCAGACAACTCCTCGAATTGCTTCGAGGCTTTCACGCAGGCATGAAATGCGTTCACGCAAGATTGATACTGCAATTGAAAAAAGCTATCCAGAAGCAGAGCTAGCCCGTCCGAAATGTCCCGGTACAGATCGTACGTCTCCTGAACAATCGCGTAGAGCGAAATCAGAACTAACCGATTCGTCCTGGCGGCCCCGGTCGGCGTCGTCGCCATCGCCCGGTCCAGCAGCTTTTGCCAGTAGTGAATCCGGTCCAGCAGCATCGCCGGCTTCATATCGCGAACCACCGCCACGGGGTCGTTTGACCGGCGGCTCCTCCGACCGCTGTTGTATTCTTGGTCGCGCTGGTACGTGAAGCGCCGCTGGAGCTTCCCAGTGAGGAAGCAATCGAGGCGCTCATCGAGGTAGAGCGCGAAGGTGCGGACGAAGGCGGTGAAGTCCCAGGGGCAGGAGTTGGAGTCGTCGCGGAAGTTATAGAGGTTGAGGATCTTGGCGCCTCGCTTCATGGCGTGGAGGACCTCGATGGGGAAATAGGGGTCCCCGTCCTGGAAGATGCGGAGGACGAGCATGAGGGATTTGAGGGCGACGATCCAGTCGCGGGTTTTGCCAATGCGCCTGGCGATGGCCTGGGCGCAGGAGGATGCGTACGACTTGTTCGACGAAATGAGCGTGAGAATTTCCTGGACGTATTTGTCTTCGATGGGAACGACGTCGTGTGAGGTGGCTTTGAGGACGGTGACCTCAAGGTTGGCGGAGTTGGTGTTGGCGGAGACCTTGGCAAGGCTTATGCTCGTTTGGTCTTTCACTGCCCCAATTGCCTTCTTTAGCTTGCTTGGCATTGTTAATAATTTTGGATCATGAATTAATTTTTGTTTTTTCAATGTGTTTTTGGTGGAGAGGAGGAGGTTTTTTGTGGGAATTTTTGGGATTCTAATTTTGATTAGTGGAAGAAGTTTTTGGTTTTGAGAGGAGGAATGAGAAGGATGGTGAGGTTTGGAATTATTTTGGGTGGTGGAGAGGAGAGGAGGGATAGGCCTTGAGATTCTTTTATTGTTTGTGGACGTGACTGAGACTCGCACTTGTTTAATTGACCAAGTCATCCCTCTTCATACGAACCATATTTTCAGTGTCTGCATCTTTGCACTCAAACTCTCCCATGAATGATGGGGACAATTAGTTCTAGAAAATAAAATCTCAAATAGAAATGGGATTGGGTCAATTGGAATAATGGTTGCCATTTTTAGAACGTGCAATCCTCCATGAGTGGATTATGGTGATCCATGCAACCCTAGATTCTCCTGGTTTGAGAGAGAGAGAGAGAGAGAGAGAGAGAGAGAGAGAGAGAGAGCACTTATTTTATCATCCGATTTGGAAGGTATGCGTTTACCTCCAGAATGATTTGGAAGGTCTACGTTCGTTTTTAGAATGACCTTAAATTAGTAGAAAGGCCAGCGATATTATTGTTAGTTAAGCCTCCATTTGGCAGTGTTTTTCAGAATTTTAGGAGAAAATGAAAAAACTTGTAGCTATATTTTAGATATGTCTTTCAAGCAAGAAGCAGTTAGATAAATAGTGTTGGTTTTGACCAATAAGTACGTACTCTATAGACTCTTTGAATTTGAATGTGTAACTTATAACTAAAGAAGTGATTTAGGTACGTAGTTTGGGTAAATTCTATGCATGCACGCATGCGTTGCTAGATTGAGTCTAGAAGCAGTATTGTTCATGTTGTCATGCAAACACGTAAATGAATTAGATTAACTTCTTTACAAGCCCTGTCTGGCTAGTTTTTCTGGTTTTTTCGTTTGTGGTTACATTGGTGGTCAAGCGCCCAAAAAACTAGGACACAATCACAAATAGCTCTCTGGTCTGGGCCTAGGATTCTGGCTAGATCAGCTCAACAGCTAGCAAATGCTGATGGATCAAGAGAGGGGTGCCCTGCCCAAAAATTGCAGCCCAAGTTCTGCTACGAAGCCTAATTGACGAGCAAGAATTCTATAGTGAGGCCCTTATACATGGCCTTTATGTGAGACCATATCTCTTAACCATTGAATTAAATTGGTTAGTCTAATCCAACGCTTAAAAGATAGAACCTCACTAGTATAGAATGACTCAATTGACTAGATCATCAACAATATTGCAGAACAAATTGAAGTATCAATAATCAATCGACCAACTACGCCAGATCTTTAATGAAAAAAGGGTACATCTTAATTGCTCATAAGATTCATAAAGTCAGTCCGTATGTATATTATATATATGAGAAAAACAAACAAGCTAAGCAATAGAAAAAATTTCATGCATCCGTTGCATGGAACATCGAGTATCTCACATTTACTGCATTATATGAATAGTACTATGACTATGAATGTGAGACACCTGTTTCATGCAATGGGTGCATAAAAGTTTTCATAGCTAAGCTATGATGAACACTTAATGAAATGTATAATGCAAGAAGTGAAAAAGTGAAGGGATAGTCATGCATGTGACTATACAAAGCAACAACAGAGAGCCTGTGCAACATAAACTCATCATGATTCAACGGTTAAGAGATAGAACCTCACTTAAAGGTCATATATAAGGCCCTCACTATAGAATTCTCGTAGGAAAGAGAGTTGTTTAAGTAACATGGGCTCATTACATTTCAGCCCAAAAAAAGGACATTATTAGATCAACTGCTCAACTCTTTTGAAAGAGCCATAAAAGGTGGTTTCAGACTTTCTAACCTATATAGGAGCAAATATCCCTGGTTTTCATGCTTTTCTAGGTAGGCATCTCTATTTCTTCTAGAGACAAACAGTGCATATGGCTAATCTGGGTTATAGCCCAGGTGACTTTTTCTTTTTCAGCATAACATAACATTCCTAGCCCCCACCACATGCTTGGTGGAATGCTCCACTCCACTGAAGGTTTGTAGGGAGTCATTTGTTATACAAATCTATCTTGGCATAGAGTATGCTTAGGGACTGTTTTGACTTGGTTTAAATTGGATAATACTCATCTTGAGCTTTGAGTCTCTAAATCCTTGGATTACTTTCTATTCGAATTTCTTTTTCCTCTTACATTTGTGGATTTCCTAATGTCTTTTTTACATGACAAAAGATAAACCGAAACCCAATTACAACCATGAGAAGTTCAAGTTCATTCTCAAATAGTTTAGCATCTAAGTGCAACAAAAAGTATCCATAACTTCTTAGAACAATTAACAAATTAAGATTTTTCAAACAATCTCCAGAATATTTAGTGAAAATTGCATGATGTGTTAGAGTGGAAAAATCTGGAACAGATCCTTGCATGTTTGGAGATCAACTCATAACTTTGTTTCCAAATAAAGGAAAACAAAATTAAATCAGAAAAAAGTTCAAACTCAAAACGTGAGAATAAATGATATTGGAGGAGATATGGAGATTTTAGCCTATATTTATGTTACCTTGAAAAGTGGTGTGTTTAATATTTTATTTTATATCTTATTGAAATAAAATAAATAAATAATAAAATCACATTTAATCTTAGCCCTTGAAAGTGCTTGCATCTAAAGGCTATAAAATTGTGTCAAATTTGTGGTGCCACAGGTCCGCCCCATATATATATATATTATAATAATAATAATAATAATAATAATAATAATAATGTACAAGTATATTATAATATCATCTCATATCTCTCACTTCCTTTTTGTGAAATACACAAATAAATATAAAAGGTAAAAATAAACATTATGATAATGATTTGTACAATTGCATTGCCTAATTCCTAGGAGGAACCAATGTTTTCCATGAGGCAAATGGATAAGCAATATGTCACTTAGGTTGTTATATTACAATGTTGCCTACTTCTTTTGCATATTCTCTCGGAGATGCCCTTAGACTTAAACTCAAATTTCTACCATCACTGTACAAAAAAAACAATACAATTTATTTACCTGAAGAAAAAAGAGAGGACATTATTGGTTCATGTTCAGCCAGAAACGCGTTAAGACTTGATTATGGATGGGAAATACCTCTGGTTTTCATGCTTTCCAGGCAGGCAGCTCTATTTCTTCTGCGTCTCTGATTGATTGGCTGGTTAAAATTTAATTTTTTTTAAAGTAGTATTTTTGTATTAAAGCCAAGCTGACGACCCATACGATATAACAATAAAGGCTCCAAAATCAGACTTATAAAATCCAAGTTTCAGTAACATGGGGCTCAAAAGTTGGTATAGCTAGCTAGGCAGCCATGGAGAAGAAGGAAAAAGAAGAAGCAGAGGTTGTACCAATGCTAGAGTGGTACTTTTGGTTGGCCAAGTGGCGGGTACAACTTTTTGGGAGGCAATGGAACTTCTTCGATGTGGCCTCTGTGATTGTGGTTTCGGTTTTGCATTGTCTGGCTCTTTTAGCACCATTTCATTTCAACTGGGGTGCAGTTTGGGTGGCCATTGCACTCAATTCCATCTCAGGCGTTGGAATAACCCTATCTTACCATAGAAATCTTGCTCACAAAAGCTTTAAGCTCCCCAAATGGCTCGAGTACTTCTTTGCCTATTGCGCGGTTTTGGGACTTCAGGTTTGTGCCTATGTAGAATAAATTTTTAAAAGTTATGCTAGCATCAGTTACTTACACTGCATGAGTCGATTATGAGTCCTTGATCGATGCATTGTGGCAACCACATGCATCAACGTAAAAAATGTTTTACAACTTTGTCTTTGATTTGTAGGGCAGTCCACTCGAATGGGTAAGCACACACAGAAATCACCATCAATTTACTGACACGTGGAGCGACCCTCATAGCCCCATTGCTAAGGGATTATGGTTTAGTCATATTGGATGGGTCTTTGATTATCGTTCTCGTTTTGGAAGTGTACGTACTCTCTCTCTCTCTCTCTCTCTCTCTCTCTCTCTCTCTCTCTATATATATATATATATATATATATTATATATCCCTCACACAGCTAAAACTTTATTGTAACGTCATCGTTGGTTCTTTCTCTTTGTATCTTTCATCATGTAACTTAGCATGTGATGACAGATACAGAAAGGAGGTAAGGATCTTGTTACATGTAAGTTTTCTCATCTCTCAAACACTTGCCTCGTGTAAATAGACATACCAATATTAAAATTTAGTTAAACTAATCATAAATCTCGAAATTTTGCAGTACGAAGGACGACTAAATAATGTTGGAGATTTGAAAAAGCAGCCCTATTACATATTTCTTCATTACACATACCTCTTTCACTCAGTGGCTCTTGGAGTTTTACTGTATGTCGTAGGAGGGCTACCGTTTTTAGTTTGGGGAATGGTAAGATTGGTCTTATTTACTAATTTTGTCCTTTTGATCAAGTGAAGAAAGAACAAACAAATTAAATGCCTCCTTAATTATGGGGCAAAATCTCTAATATCAATGGTCAAATAGAAAATTTGCATGGTGTGGTGGCTTTGCCTTTTTGTTTTTTGTTTTTTTTAAAGGACCTCTTTCATTGAGAGGGTCGATAATATGTTACATTCATACAAACTATACATATGCTAGGACTCGAACTCAAAACCTTTTATGGGAGAGCAAATGCTCCAAACCACTATACTAGTGGTACTTTGCTCATTTTCATTTGTTGTCAATCACAGCGATTACTTTGATTAGTCTATGATGCTCTTTTCTTTTTGCAGGGTGTAAGAATGGTCTATATGTTCCACGTTACTTTTTCAATAAATTCGATTTGTCACACATGGGGAACGCAAGTATGGGAAACCGGTGATTCATCCAGAAACAATTGGTATATTTTGTTGTAACCTTCTGTACAGTTATGTCTGTTGGATTTGGATGGAAGACAACAATCTCCAACTTGGATGGGTATAATAGCAAATGTGTAATGAATTTTAGTTTTGTTAATTAGGTTGTTGGGTTTGCTAGCACATGGAGAAGGTTGGCATAACAATCACCATGCATTTGACTACTCAGCTCAACAAGGTCTTGAATGGTGGCAAATTGATACTACTTGGTATTTGATACGATTTCTTCAAGCTCTTGGTTTGGCCACAGAGGTCAAACTTCCAACTGAGGCTCAGAAGAAACGAAAAGCTTTGTACAACAAAGTCATCAACAACAAGGAAAAGCTTGGAACCGTAGGCAACAATGGGAAACTCCAAGCAGTGAAATAATGGAGACTCAACGTTTATGCTATCTACATTTTCGTTATTTGTTTTGTAAGAAGACTTAAGCACCATAAGTATGAATTTGTGGAGAATGAGGTTTTGTGTATGAATCATCTTAATCATGATGTTTAATTCGTGTTTCTCATCAAGTGTTTTATTTTTGTTTTTGGTAGACATAAACAATGTGGCCCATGTCATGGTGAAGGACCTATAACATTATTGCAAGTTGTCTTTTGAATTCAAAACTAAAATTTTCTGTCATGCAAAAAAAATATATATATATATTATTGAGAAAAAGAAACATCCAACCTACTTTTTAGCCATTGAATAAAAAAAATATCAAAAGACTGAAATATGGACATTGATAAAATAATACACTGATAAATGTAACATAATGAATAACTGCTATATTATTTGATTAAAAGTTTTTTTTAGTACAAGCGATAGTCTAAATTAGAGGGAATAAGAATTTTTCACATACATAATGACATGAAATTCAAACCTAAACCTTTTGTCTATAAATCAAAGTCCTTTTTCATGATGCGTTAGCATTTGATCAAATGTTAATAGAGCAAAATTTATCAATGCGGTGCTACATAATGGCATTCAACAGAGTGCAGACCGAATTGCAGTATCAATGAATGCAATATCAACCATGGCAGATGATTAATAATAAAAAATTGGGGACATATCTTAATATATATCTCACAAAATCCATAAAGTCAGTCAATATATAATAAATACAGCTGACAAGAGCAAACTTGTTGGGGTTTTGAACTTATTGGGATGGGCAATGGAGAGGCTGAAGAAGTGAAGCAATAATCATGCATGTACGGCTATGAGATTTTCAGAGATTAGAGAGCTACCCACACGCAAACTATATATTTAACTCTCACTTGGCATGGGTATATTGATAACATTACAGAGTTGATTTTCCCTCTTATTTTCTTCATTTACATTTATTTTTATTTTTAAAAAATTAAAAACAAATAAAACAAAAAACATATGGTAAAAGAATCAAAGAATGCTACTAACCAAATTGTCATTAGGAGCTATGCAGAGACTAAGGTATATATAATAGTCTCATATTTTTATTCTTTCATAATATTTATTAAAGAGAAAGAACAAAAAAGAACAAAAGTAATTAAAAAATTAAAAAGAGTATAAGTGAAGAAAAAATGAGTGAGAAAATCAGCTTCCCAGCATTATTTAAAACTTTACCATTCTACATCAACATCATGCATAGTTAAAATACAACTTCTCCACCAAAGATAAAGTGTAATAATATAAATGAGGTGAAAGTTATTAAATCCCACTAAAATACCCTTGCAACATTATCAAACTTAAAGCCATCTCCAATGGGGGCTTTAGCTCAACCACCATAAGGCTCCAATATATACAAATTCTCTCTAAAAATGCATCCCCAATAGTGCAAATTTAAGGTTATAAAACTTAAAGCCCAATCGAAGTAGTAGCTAAATATGTGAGCTTAATTGAAGCCCTTGAAACCTAATGGGACCCACCAATTGAAAAAGCTGCAGCCCACTTTTGTTTGATTTCCCACTTGCTGCCGACTGTACATGATCAACTTGCTAAAAACTTGGCTGTTCATTGCATGTTGGCTCACATGCATGAACCAAAATTCAATTGTTTCAACAGCTCTATTCCAACGGTCAACATGCATGAACAAAAATTGCAAAGTTGTTTTGAACAGCTCTATTCCAAATCTCGTCCAAATTTTTATTTTTTTGTTGTTGAAATGTTCACAAAAAAAAAAAAAACTAACATAACGTGAATAAACATTAAAGTAAAATAGTTAATAAAAAAACCACGTAAATCAAATTACATAATAAAAAAATATAGAGCCCGTTATGAATATAGAGCTTCTTGTTGTGAGAGAAATTCTTTTAGAGCCTCAAAGATTTCATCGAAACTCTAAATGAGACTCTATAAACCATTTTTAGAGCCTCAACTATTGGAGATGGTCTAACGAAACTTTAAATGAAGTTGATAGTAGTGGGCAACGTGAAACTCCAAACTTTGACGAAGGAGGCAAAATAAATCAGCAATTAAGCCTATAAATTACAAAGCTGGTTTCAGACTCTGAAACCTATACAGAAGCAGAATTAATCACACATTATAATATCTGCTCTTCATTTTCTCCCAAAAAACAGAGATTTTAATGTGATGATGAGACAGCCCATGTGGGTGAGCTACCAAATGCAATGTTTGTCATCTCTGACTGAATGACGTGCTCTACCTCACCTCCTTACTTCTTAATGATGGCCTGCAGATATTAAATATTGTTTGATAAAAAGTCAGGCTGACATGGATACATGTAATTATACACAACAGTAATAATAGAGGCTTCAAATTGTATAAAACAAGCTTAGGTGAAATGAGTTTTCTCATTCTCACCACAATCTCTTTATTCTACAGTGGAGCCATAAGTTTCTATAGCTAGTTAATCGCCATGCAGAAGAAGCAGGAAGAGAGAGCAGAGGCAGCGGGGTACTATTGGTTGGTGAAGTGGAGGGTCCAACTTTTGGGGAGGCAATGGAACTTCATGGACATAGCCTCGGTGGTTGTCATTTTGGCGTTGCATTGCCTTGCTCTTTTAGCACCATTCCATTTCAATTTGAGTGCTGTTTGGTTGGCCATGGCTCTGTATGTTCTTACAGGTCTTGGTGTAACTCTGTCTTACCACAGAAACCTTTCCCACAAAAGTTTTAAGCTTCCCAAATGGCTTGAATACTTTTTTGCCTATTGCGGCACTCTGGCACTTCAGGTCCCTGTGAATTAAGTACATATGATTCTAATTAAGAGAACTTTTTGTAGAGGCTTTTCCTTGGAAAAATGCCGTATGGTTAAAGCATTCACAATGGGGGTATGTGGGGATGTATGTTAAATATATGTTAAATATATACTTCGAGTTACCGAAATCGTCTTCAACGGGCAAATGTAAATAGATGTAAATATACATCATTACTATAGGAATGTAAAATAAAATGTATATTTATATCTATTTTTACATCCCTTGCATGCGGTATTCACCAGAAAAAAGAGAAAAAAAGAAGAAAAAAAGTCAACATAAAAGGCTGGGACTTACGATTACACTCCCGAATTTACACCCTCTTATTGGAACAAAAAACACATTTACACCCCAGAGATGTAAAGGAAATGTAAAAGTGACTTTACACTCTCGAATTTACACCCATCACTGTGAATGCTCTTAGTTCGTCTCTCACGATGTTTATATTGTTAAACTGTGAATCTAAACCTTACTTGACTTTGTTAACAGGGAAGTCCACTTGAATGGGTGAGCACTCACAGATACCACCACCAATTTACCGACACGTGGAACGATGCTCATAGCCCTATTAAGGGATTCTGGTTTAGTCATATTGGTTGGATCTTTGATTATGGTTCTAGGTTTGGAAGTGTAAGCCTTTTCTCTCTCTCTCTCTCTCTCACTTAAACATTCTAATAGTAATTTTGTTGAAACTAATATTTTTGTGCCTATGTGCTTGTGAAATTTTGCAGACTGAAGGACGACTAAACAACGTTGGAGATTTAAGAAACCAGCCCTACTATATATTTCTTCATTGTACATACCCTTTTCACTCACTTGCGCTAGGATTTCTACTGCATGCCGTGGGAGGCCTGCCGTTTTTGGTTTGGGGCTTGGTAAAATTGCGCTTACTGTTTTCTTGTTGAACAAATGGTCTTTTCTTTTTCTTTTTGTTCTTACGATTAATCACTTGGTTTTTCATTCTTTTCAGGGTGTGAGGACAATACTTTATCTCCACGTTACTTTTGCAATAAATTCAGTTTGCCACACATGGGGAAAGCAAGTATGGGATACTGGTGATTTGTCCAGAAACAATTGGTATTTGCAGCTTCATTGCACTCTAATACAATTTCTAATTTCATTGGGAAATAGTAAATGTATATTGAATTCCAATTTTTCTGTTTTAGGTTGTTTGGATTGCTAGCACATGGAGAAGGTTGGCATAACAATCATCATGCTTTTGAGTACTCAGCTCGACAAGGCTTCGAATGGTGGCAAATCGATCTTACTTGGTATGTCATAAGAGTTCTTCAAGCTCTTGGTTTGGCAACAGACGTGAAACTCCCAACAGAGACTCAGAAGAAACGGAAGGCTTTGTACAAGGAAAAAATCAGCAAGGACAGGCTTGAAACAATAGTCAACAATGGAAAACTCTAATCTAAACAATTAAATAATGGAGACTCTAATTTCAGCTATGAATATTTTTGCTATTGCTTTGTAAGATGCCTTTATTATAGTTTTTTCTAATAAAAATATGCAAGGAATGTAAGTATTTTTAGCATTGTTATTTGTTCACACAAGCAAGAAATGATACTGCTGGGCCTAGAGACACCAAGGAGGTTGTCAACTTATAAATTGAGAACCAGCTCATCAAACGGGCTGTGAAAAAAGTGGCAACCAATAGAGAGCCCAAGCCCAAGAGCAGCCAAGCAAGCTGGAAATTAGATGTGGTGTATCAAAACCTAGAAGGAGCAATAGGGTGGCGCATGCACTTGCTCAATTTTGGTCTGAAGGAGGGCACAAGGTTTTTGTGTGAAGATGTTGGCTAGATTCAAGTCTGGATCAAGATATGTAGGGAAATGTCCTGGATTGTATTTTTGATATATGTGCAATTGGGAGGGCAGTGGTACTCTTTTTCCTTAACTGAATTTTTAAGCTGGATAAAACTTTGTAAGGAAATGTTTTAACGAGACCATAATTTTGTCCTACAGCCTTTCAAGCTTGTTTCGTTATATGGTTTCTCAAAGTTGAATGAAGTTCTCCTCAGATAAATATATATATATATATATTTAAAAATGACCTCGTTCTTAATTAAGTTAAAGTGTTTAGAGATAGGGAGAGTGTGAGAGGTAGAGACCTACCCTGGATTTATAAGGAGTTGAGGTTCCATCCCAAAATTAATTGGCAATGAGGGGAGTACTCTACTCCTTATAAATCTAGACCAAGTCTCTTAACATTTCAATGTGGGACAAATACTCTTAACAGTTGTTATCAAATAAGAGGGCACGTCAGCATGTTACGTCATCTATAGCCATAAGCCATGTTGTGTCGTGGCCAAATCTTGTCTTTGTTTTCATGGCCAAGTATTGAGAGAAAGTAATATCCCTGGGCCTGGGGTGCGGTTGGCTAATTCAAAGAAAGAAGGTTAAATGTATTTTGTTTAGACGCAGCAGCAGAAGAACAACTAATAAGTGATGGGGCCTGGAGCAAAGACAAACACACAGATGCTAAACAATACATCAGAATTTATCAATGGTGTAGACCCCATTGAAAATCAATCAAGCATGCATGTGTATCATACACAGCGTATGCCAATCATCAATAAATAAAAAAGGGTACATTTCAGAATACTATGCGATATTTACTTTTTATGTACTGATATCAGAGTACTATGTGAGTTTCAGAGTTTCAAGTTCAAATGTTTTTTTTTCCTGAAACGACGTGACTTTCTATAGTAAACACAATACCAACATGAAAAGTAAGACGAAACAAGATATATAATAATGTGTTAAATTAATACCCACAATTAATCTATAAACCCCTCACAGTTATAAGATTGAACTCAATGTAAGGGTTGCTGGTTTTCTGAAAACAATAATGAAGATTTGCTACCAGCTAGGTTACATTAACTTGCTTATTCGATTACGAATTCAACCTCTCAATTGAATGAAATTGAGGTTCCACCCCAAAATCAATTGGCAATTGGGGGAGTATCTCAACTCCTTAAAAGTCCTTGCTAAGTTTCTCAACTTTCCAAAATATGAGACATTTCTTCACATTCTCACATCAACTACTGTGAACTCAAAAGCGGTCGATTTTGTACCCTGGTTTGGTAGCTGCTGCCTAAACTTCTCTTATTTTGTGTTCTTCTTCTTTTCTACACTGGTTACCATGGCAATTTCGGATTATGCAACAATCATAATCTTCATACACACTTATATGCATACATTAACGTTCATACAATATCAGCATATATAATGTTTGTTTTATTCACACAATTATAAGTTATAACACACACACACACATATATATATATATATATATATATATCAACTGACGAAAGTAAACTTAAAAGCATATATATAGGCGCTGCGTAGCGAAATAAGGTTCATAGCGTTTCCATCTCCAAACTTCAAAGCTTTCCATTGTTGATCACTTTTGTCTCAAGCTTTTCCTAGCTGATCTTGTAGTTATTGCTTAAAGCTTTTCGTTTCTTTTGGGTCTCTGTAGGGAGCTTTACGTCTGTTGCCAAACCAACCACTTGAAGAAATCTTATTACATACCAAGTTACATCAATCTGCCACCATTTCAGGCCGTGCCGAGCTGATTGCTCAAAAGCATGGTGATTATTGTGCCAACCTTCTCCATGTGCCATCAATCCAATTAACCTAAACAAATTCCAATTCAAATTCATATTGCCTATGTAAATTAGAGAGTACAGTTTCAATCACACACATATCTAAGTAATATCAATTTGCTTCAATACCAGTTGTTTCTGGATAAATCGCCATGTGTTTCATGTCATGAGCAATGTCATGTCATCTATGGCCATGTGTTTCACGGTCGAATGAATTATGCCCATCTAGCCATGCATGCATATGCATTCATGCCCCAGTCTTCGCAGTTTTCATTAAAATATATATATAAACTAGAGCAGAGGTTTTTCCTCTTTAGAATTTTCATTTTTGTAAATTCATGCAGTATTGGAAAAAATAATAATAATAAGTGAGGAAGGTTGAAATAAATATTTGGAATCTGAATGTCGCTTGGTATGGAACATCCCCCCACCCGTTCTTTATTATCACATGTACGTTTGTTGTCCTTGACTTTATGATTTTATTTTTATTTTTTAATGTTGACTTTGATCACTTGGGCCAAAGTAAAACTGCAACAATACAAATTATAAACTCACTTTCTAAAAAGATAATTATTGGGTGCGTAAATCAAATTATAAACCCATTATAGCATTTGACAACGTAAATATTTATCTGATGATATTTTCTCACCTCAATGTTCAAAGTTACGATATTTATAATGAGTGCGTTGAGCCATAGTCTACTACTTGTATCAAGTATATGTTTTGCCGGGAGGCTATAATGAAGGGTCTTTGTTAATTGTTTTCTCAGCAAGGGGTTTGTGGTTGAATTTATGTTAGTCAGAGTCTGGCCCAAGAAACAAATACAAAAACAAATGGCTAAGCGCATCTTAAAGCCAAAGGTGATTTGGACTCCACTCTAAGCTATATATGATTAATGAAATATTACAATCTTCACCTACAAAAGTACGGTACAATTTATAATTCAGAAAAGAACATTATTAATTTTGCCGAAAAACACACATTTTTTTCCCACAACTTGGTAGTTCCAAGACAATGACTGACTGCAAATAGGCAAAAAATTAACCAACTTTTTTCTTCCCCAATCTATCTGGCAAGCTAGCTATAATATATAGTATACTGATATTTGTTGAAGAATATGAGTGCCATTTCAGAAATTTAACTAAATAAAATATAAAATATAATGAATGGTTCTATTAAACCGCGATGCCTTTTATGATAAAATTCCACACATACTGAGTTTTAAGGTAGTTAAGTTGTGGACAATATTAGTATTGCTATTAGTGAGCCGCTGACTCGTCTCTCTAAAAATTAACATTTTATATATATATATTTTTTTTTCTTGTAATGAGGTGAAATATACGGTAGTTGGAATGAATATACTGTTGCGTTTTAGTTGGTGCTAGCTAGGGCAAAGACTTCCGTTTTCCACTTCTTTTCAAACTCATGCTTTTTGTGAATGCTCTTGTAATATTGTTAGGGGCAAAGACTACTCTTCCGTTCTTCAACATCTAACGTAATTATAAAGAAAAGAATGAGTGCAGTCATCTGCGAGCTCCACTCTCTTAGCACTCTTTATGCATGCATATATCCTCATTGCGTACGTGGAGCAAAACTTACTACGAATTGAACCACAAGAAAAAGAAGAAGAAGAAGCAAAAGAAATATTTGGTGTGGCAATAATGATCGATTGGGATCGTTGGTTGGTGAAGTGGCATGTTGAGTTTATGGGGAGGCAATGGAACTTTGTGGACTTAGCCACCTTGGCTGGCCTCGTCATTTTGCATTACCTTGCTGTTCTGGCGCCGTTTTATTTCACCTGGCCGGCGTTTCGGTCGGCCGTGGCACTTTATTATATCTCCGGCGTTGGTGTGACTCTATCTTTCCACCGGAACCTCTCACACAAGAGTTTCAAGCTTCCAAAATGGCTTGAATACTTCTTTGCCTATTGTGGGGTTCTCTCTTTTCAGGTGTTAATTTGTTCAAATCTTACATTTCTATGTTATTGTTTTTTAATTCATGGTTTTAGCAGACAAATATATATATATATATATCTATGTTTATTGGTTTGCAGAGAAGTCCACTTGAATGGGTGAGCATACATAGAGCCCACCACCAGTATACTGACACGTGGAATGATCCCCACAGTCCAATAAGGGGACTATGGTTCAGTCACGTTGGTTGGGCCCTTGATTATCGTACTCGCTTTGGAAGTGTATAAAACCCTCTCTCTCTCTCTCTCTCTCTCTCTCTCTCTCTCTCTCTCTCTAATCTAATATATATCTCTCTCTCAAGTTATAATAGATCAATAATTAGTTTAGTTGATCTTGATTAAAAATTTAAAATGTTGCAGTATGAAGCAAGATTAAAGAACGTTGCCGATTTAAAAAGCCAAGCATACTATAGATTTCTTCATTATACGTACCCTCTTCACTCAGTTGCTCTTGGAATTTTATTGTACGCCAAAGGAGGCATGCCCTTTTTGGTTTGGGGAATGGTAAACTTAATTTGCAAGTGTTAATCTTTTTTTCTTTTTCTTTTTTGCATTTATTTAATTGGCCTTTAAAAATATATATATTTGTAGGGTGTGAGGACAGTACTTTTTCTCCATGCTATTTTCGGAATAAATTCGATTTGCCACACCTGGGGACAACAAGTATGGGATACTGGTGATTTGTCGAAAAACAACTGGTATTTAGCTTCTCCAATATTAATTGCATGAATGAAATTAAAAATATATATATTTATAATTTTTATTTACGTGGATAGTAGTTGTTGCAATTAATGAACTTAACAACTGTTTAATTAGGTTAATTGGATTGATGGCACACGGAGAGGGTTGGCATAATAACCACCATGCTTTTGAGTACTCAGCTCAACACGGATTTGAATGGTGGCAAATTGATATTACTTGGTATCTGATCAGATTTCTTCAAGCAGTTGGTTTGGCAACGGATGTCAAACTTCCAACTGAGACTCAGAAAAAACGAAGAGCTTTATGCAATAAGATCAATGAGGAGAGCCTGAAGCAAAAGTAGAAAAAAGTACGCAAAAAAGAAAAGGTTGGGGCTCTGTTTTACTGCTACCTCATTGTTAGAGAATAAAATGTGAAGGTGTGTATATATAATGTATTACATCTCAATTTACTGCTAGCTCGTTGTTGAAGAATGTACGTCCCACATCGGAAATTTACAAAGTAAAAAAACAATATATAATCAAATAATATTTACACTAAACAGCCTGAGCCACCATAAAAATGGCTTCGCATAGCTGATGATAGCTGATGATAGCTGATACCAGATTGACAACTACGTACAGTCGTCTTTTGACTTTGTGATCACTTGAAGAAGAAAAACCAGAGTTTTAGACTTAGTTGGGCGTTGGTTTAATCGAATACAATGTTTGGGTACTTGGCCGGCCACCTATACATGCATAATGCAACGATTCATTATTTTTCTCACTCATTGGCTCACCTGAAATTTGAACGGTTTTCATTCTATTTTTGTTTAATTGTGTTTTTTTCTTTCTTATACAAGTTATATTAGAGAAGAGGAAAATTAAACATAAGATGCAACGCCGTCGGCAGCTTGTTATTTTTATCAAACTTTTGTCAAATTTGGCCTACAATAGTGGATGATTTTGTTGGGGGTTTTGATCAAACCATTTGTCAAAGGCATTAACGTCCTTACTTGATTTAGATTTTAAATTGTTCTTGTGGGAACTGGGAACTGGGAAATCTGGGAAGTCAGTTTTTTTGGTGCTTCTTGTGGCTGTGAAGGGCAGTCATTAATTAATTAGTTGCCTTTGGTTCTTGTTTTCCTTCTCCTGTGGGGCCAATTTTGCTTTGTTTTCCCTCGGGCCTTATGGCTTGCTTTCAACCTCTAGCAGTTGAGTGTCCTTTTCATTCAGCAAGCAAGCAATTTGCTATGACTGAGTTATAGGGCCCAAGCTAGGGATGTCTGAGCCAGGCTATCATAGCCCACGAGACTTCACTCACCCCTTTGCATATCAAATTAAAAAGAAAAAAAAAGAAAAAAAATACTAGTACGTTCTTACATACGTAGCCCATTAAGATCTTGTGTCCCCTATTAATTTCTCCCTTTTTTTGGGTTGATATAAGCAATATTAAAATAAGGGAAAGTGAACCATATAAATACCTTTAACCAATTAAGCTACAAAACCCTTTGCAATATCTCATTTTTTTTAGCATTGAAAGAGATATACGCATGATATAGAAAGGATTGAAAGAAAAAAAAAAGGATTTGATAAAGGTACTAAACCAACGCCCAACTAACGCACACCTAATTTGGCGCTCTTGGCATTATTGTTCTGAATTAAAAAATATATCGAGAAAGAAATTGCATGGCCCAACCAACTTCAGATCAGACTACGACCACCGTTTAGTCTTTATATAATACGCAAACACCTTCATTCATTCCCATGCAATCTTGTCATAACAACCGTATTGGAACCAAAAGTTGCTACTCATCACAAAGAAGAAGCAACAGAAGCAGCATCGGTTGTGTCTCCAAATGGGAGATTGGTTGACGCAGTGGAGGGTGGAGTTTTTGGGGAGGGAGTGGAACTTCGTGGACATAGGATCAGTGGTTCTGGTTTTGAGTCTGCATTGCCTTACACTTTTGGCTCCATTTCATTTCAACTGGCCTGCATTTTGGGCAGCTGTGGCTCTCTACTTTGTCACAGGTGTTAGTGTGAATCTGTCTTACCATAGGCAGCTTTCTCACCGGAGTTTTAAGCTTCCCAAATGGCTTGAATACTTGTTTGCCTATTGTGCTGTTCTATCATTTCAGGTGTGTATTTATCTTTGTAACTTTAGTAGAACAAAACTTTCTTTATATATATATATAGACTCATTCTTCCTGTTGAATCTGTTTGCAGAGAAGTCCACTTGAATGGGTGAGCATACACCGATCTCACCACCAATTTACAGACACATTGAAAGACCCTCATAGTCCCGTTCGGGGATTTTGGTATAGTCACATGGGTTGGATCTTCGATTATCGTTCTCGATTTGGAAGTGTATGAAATTCTTTATCTCTCACCAGTTGTACACAATATTAATGTTCTTAATCATGTGATTAAAATGATCAAAACACAAAGTTGTATACAACCGGTTAACCCAACATGGAAAATATTGACATACTACTTTGAAAATTTACAGTATGAAGCACGACTAAAGAACGTTGGAGATTTGAAAAGGGAACCGTTCTATATATTTCTTCACTATACGTACCCCCTTCATGCAATTGGTTTTGGTGTTGTGCTGTATGCTGTGGGAGGACTACCCTTTTTGGTTTGGGGACTGGTAAAATAATGGTTCTTGTAAATAATGGGTTTCTTCCACGTACTAATTTGTCAAAAGGCTTACACATTTTATGTTTGTAGGGTGTGAGGTCGGTAGTTTTTCTCCACGCTACATTTGGGATCAATTCTATTTGCCACACATGGGGACAAGTGGTGTGGGATACTGGTGATTTGTCCAGAAACAACTGGTATGTATAGTAGCTTCTATATTCATTTAGACATGATGTTCTCTTAGTCAATATAATGAATGAATTTGAATTTGTTTTAGGTTAATTGGATTGATGGCACATGGAGAAGGTTGGCACAATAATCACCATGCTTTTGAACAATCAGCTCGGCACGGCCTGGAATGGTGGCAAGTTGATGTTACTTGGTATGTCATAAGATTTCTTGAAGCTATTGGTTTGGCAACAGACGTAAAGCTCCCTACTGAGACTCAGATGAAACGAAGAGCTTTAATCGTCAACTACAACATCAGTGAGGAAAAGATTGAGGCACAAGTGATCAACAATGGAAAGCTCGAATAAATTAAAAATATAATAGAAACTTAAATTTACTAAGCTATGAACATCTGAAGTGATGAATATAAATAAATAAATATTGTCCTCTTGTTGAGGTAAATGTTGCTTCACTTAGGGGCCGACCGTGCATATGGCTAGCCCATCCTAACATAACATTCCTAGCCAACCACATGCTTGGTGAAATGCTCCACTCAACTAATGGCATATTTACTAATTCGTAATTAAATTAGGAGGAATTGAATTGATGATATGTTTACTAATCACGAATTGAAATTCTCATCTGGAATTGAATTTCACCTATGGAGGATTCCTGCGTTTAGTTTACATTAAGGAATTGAAAAGTAAGTGGAGCCCACACAAAATTAGGAATTCAATTCTTGATTTTGGAGGAATTCAATTCTTGGGTAGAAGGTGGTATTCTAATTCCTGGATAACTGACCTAGGCATGGGCACGGATCGGTTCGGAACAGTAGAAGACTCTTCCGTTAACCAAACTAAAGACTTCGGTAGACCATTTTCTCTTCCGTTAATTGAACCAAATACTTCAGTAGACTTCGGATCGATTAACCTAATATTTGATTCAGATTGGTTCGGTACGCTGGTAGTACCGTTTTAAAAACATACTAATAAAAATACAATTTATAGTACTTTCACATAACATAAGTTCTTAAACAAATACACCAAATTATCCTTGTAAAATATAAAAATCCAATAGTCTAATTCATCCAAGTATGAAATCAAATAACTTAGTCACTATATCATTCAATATATACTCAAGATGTACTGAGAGCCACTTGTATTTGTTGTTTGAACATATGAGTGCTATTTTTACTGAATTCTCTATATTTATGTAAATGATTTTGACTTTTATTTTACGTTGGATTTTTTAGTTTTTTATGCTGAATCCAACCATATAAAGAACATAAAATTTGGATCAACGGTTGGAAAGTTACAGGTGAAAAAACCAGACAAATGTCGAAATTGGAAAACATAGGAAATTCATAAATTCCTCTCTGACCAAAAAGTGCTACAGTACCTGGGTGATAAAGCAATGATACAATGGTGATAAAGAAGTGATACAGTAGTAATAAAATAATAATACAAAATGTTGATTGTATTTATCTTGAATTTCTTGTTTTGTATTTAAATAATAGAATAAGTATAAATATCGGATCAGTACGGGTTTCCGTCGGGTTAGGAATATTGTTTCCGTTAACCAAACCAAAGGTACAAATTGAATCGAAATAATTAAAATTTTAAAAATAATTATTTAACCAAACCCAGCCAAACCATCGGTATGGTACGGTTGGTACGCGGATAATTCAAATGAGATGCCCACCCATAAACTGACCCATTATGAATTCGTCTTTTTAACCATTATATCTCTTAACTGTTGAATTATGCTAACCAATTTGATTCAACGGTTAAAAAATAGAGCATCACCTAAGAGTCATATATAAGTCTCTCACTATAGAGTTGTTGATCAAACCACCTCCTCAAGAAGTATGTTTTCGGCCATCATGAAGAACACAAGCACATACCCACCAAACCAAGTTCATATGGACTCAAGACACTTGGTCTTCTTCATGGCGATCCAGTAAGCCCAGTAAATGAGCTCAGCAAAAAGCCCAAGCACATTGATATCAGAAGTGAGACCGCATGAGTGGTTCAAATTGCCCAAATCAAACCAATTCGAGCGATTTACATAATATAAAAAAAAGTGTAATCTTAATCCGGGAAATTAAACCAACCCCAGTTACATAGAAAGAATCTTAAACCGAGCTGAACTAAATGATAATTTGTTTGGTTTAGGTTTTTTTGGTCTGACATATATATATATAATTCAACCCTAAATAATGTTAAGAGGAGGAAGAGAATACAATGTACCGTAGTGGGTAGTGCGATGAAATGTGAAAATAGAGAGGGGTGGTCCCTACATCACATGGGAGAACCAGAAATTGCAAGAAAAATCGGGACACCTTTTGGGTAGTCGTGAAAGGCCTTCGTCGATTGGGAGTAAAATAAGAAAATTGTACTGTACCTACTTTTCAGCAAGATGCATCGTGCAAATTTGTTGTCATTTGTCTCATAGCCAGCTACACACACAAAGCAGCATCACCATATTATTACTCCTAATTTATTTTTAGTTGTAATGTTTAGGGTGATGATGCCCCTTGCACTAAAATACCATGCCACTGATTTGAGTACTGCACCGCCATAATCTAATCTGATTTAAGGTAGGCATGTTCATGCTTAATTGTCATTATTTAGTAACACCACGTGAAGATGAAGGTGAAGGTGAAGGTGACGGGTACGACGGGCACACTCGAAAATGTGCAAGGGTTTCAGAGAGTTGAGTTTGTGGCATTCCCTTCACTTATCCAACCAAAAAATGTCCAATATAACTTTCCTACAAGACAAGGCTATACAGCTATACGTATCCACGGATGACCTCTCTTGGCAGCTATCAGTACCCCAATTGTTTTTCACGTGCCCGGTTCAGACTCAGAGTCTCCTCCACACAACTCAAACTCATCAAATTATCTAAATACAACTCATAAAAATAACAGAGATTAAGTATAAAGTTATTAACATAATAATAGTCAAAGTTAAATAGTCTGAAATACAAAGTAGCATACTAAACTACCCAACAATACATACAAAACGAAACTACCACAAAGAATTTCATTTTAACCCTACTTCAGCAAAATTAGGCTAAAACCCCATTGCCCCCAAAATTACTAAATAAAACCCTCCTCCGGTCTGCCTGCCTACCTGCCTGCTTCAGTATCCAGTGGGCAGCTCACATTTCCCATACTCTGCAACCAAAAACATAAAAACAACATCATTATATTTTACCCAAAAAAGCAGATCAATATAAAGCAAAATCAATGCTCCTTTCTCCAATCTACCCGCGGTAACACCGATGCGTAAACAGTAAAAGACAACACACAACCCCAAATAAATCATATCACGTGACGTCATTTGACCTCGCGTGCACCATTTTCCCAACATCTCGTGGACCAAGAGTCAAATTTTCACACGGCAGCGCATTTTAGTACCATAACCATATTATTTCACTAACATGCACCAGTGCGTAATGAGAATAAATGACTGTAAAGTACTTACTGGGTGGTTGAGAGACCACGTAGGCCGCCCCGCCAAAATAACACGCGCCGACCCCACGTGCCTTCTTTTGGTAGTAACTGTTGAAAGCGTACGACGCGTGGGCCTCCAGTGTGTTAGGATCGTAACACGCGGAGCCTGGCTGGATCTGATGGCAGTCTGCCCCGCCCTCACCGCAAGCGTAGTCTAGAGCCGCCTGCAGTTTCTCCTTCCCGCCTCACCATTCGCCACGCACCACGTGTTCCCGGTCAAACTCTTCGACACGTCACCACCCCCGTTGACCGGTGCGGTCATGTGTTGGTTTCCAGCGACAGGCGACCGGTGGTCGTGGTAGTTCTTCAACCCTTCAACAGTAAACGGTATGTCGTAAACTTTGCGTTCGTTGGGGAAGAAGAGGCCGTAATTTCTCTCCGATGTGGGACCGTTTTTCCTGTCCTCGTTAAACAGAGCGAAGAGATAGACGGTCAAATCTGCCTTTGGCCTCAGGGGGGTCCCACCACCGGTCAAGATCCGGCGGACGAGGTTGCCGTTGTACGCAGCTGCGTTCTCCAAGCTAGCACCTACCTCGTTCTCATCACCCTTGGAAGGCCAGCCGGTTTCGGATACGACCATGCTAATGTCGTCGTATTTTAAAGCCGACATGGCAGCAAAAACGGCGTCAATCTGAGCGTCGAAGAGGCTGAAGTAACGGAGACCGTTACCGGCGTCAACTACACCAGGGTTTTGACGGAAGAGAGCATAGTCTAGTGAGATGACGTCGGCGTTTGACTCGTAAGCGAAATAAGGGTAGGCGTTGACCATGAGGTAGGACCCGGTTTGACGGAGGAACTCGAGCATGGGCTTGAAAACGGTTTCGACAAGTTCGGGTCGGAATGACCCGGCGGAAGCAGGGTAGGAGTTTTGAAGGGCGCTCAGGGCAATGGGGGAGGAGACTTTGATGGCGGAGTGGATGTCGAAGTGGATGAGAGCTGTGTGGATGTTTTTCATGGCGGGGATGAGGAACTTGGTGGTGTTGTGGGTGTCGACGAAGACCTCGTTGCCGACCGCAATGGCTTCGATTTCAGTGTTGGGGTGGTAAGCGACGACGTTTCGCTGGACCCAGTTGGTGGCGAAGGACTGGGATTTGGCGACGGAGGAAAGGAGCTCGTTAGGGACGTCGACGGTGACCTTGATGTTGGATCCGGCGAGAGCTCGGAGCACGGCCGGGTCGGAGTCGAAGACCTTGACCCGCTCCAAGCCCTGGGACTTAAGAAGCTGCGCCACCCTATACGCCGACGGAAGATTGTCGGCGACTCTGCCGTAGTTCACTCCTACAGAAGCTGCATCTGCAAAATGTAGCACAAAACGACAAAATATTAATAAAAAAAAGAAAAACCCAAGCACTATTTCAAGATACAGAGAGTTTAATTTGTTCAGCATTTTAGTTACCTGCGTGAGATGATAAGACGGAGAGAAGGAGGAGAGATAGAGTGAGGAGGTGGCGGTCCATGCTCTGCTTTTTGGAGAAACAGAGCATTGCAGAGGGCTGCTGGTTCTTCTTTGTTGTTTCAGGTTTGTTTGCAGGTAATGGGAGAGTGGAGTGAGCGTGGGGAGTGAGGCAGAGGAAGAAGAGAGGGATGGTGCTTTTATGGGGTTAGAGGAATAACGTGGGGATCGAGATGGCGGGACCCACGTGCATGACAGGGACAGGAAAAAAAGACTCCCAACGGACCAGTCGACTATCTTCTTCTTTTCTCCACTAGGCCTTGTGGGCCCGACCTCACGTTCCCCCACAAAATCGACCGTTTTATTTTATGATTCACTTCACCTATAGAACATAACATGGATTAATAACACTGCTACGCTCCTAGGGTTCATCGAAATTGTGGTTTTATTATTTATTATTTATTATTTATTTTTATGGGTATTTGGTTAATGAATATTCATTTTCTACTGTTGAGTGTTTGGGTTGGATTGCTTCCACCTGTCCAATCAAATGAGCTGGAAGAATGCAACGGCTCTAATTAATTGTACGGTGATGTTTGTGCATAGGATGCTATGGGGTCCATTGACTTTGGAGGTTCGAGGAATAATCATGAATTTAATTACACCATCATATTATATATATATATAAATAAATAAATATCTGATGTTCTATTATTATTATTAATCATTTAACTGGTTTTCGAACGTTGGCTACTACTACAAGCAAAGCAATGGAAGTGCTTTAGTCTTAACGGGAAATCGACCAAAAAAGTCTTCACGGGAAAGTCAAGTAACAATTGGGAATAATCATATGGAGATTTTTGCTCATCACTCTTCCAAACACTTGACACGTGTATTCGTATATGATTATAAAGAAGTCCAGTAACAAGTCAACAAATGGAGATTGATATCCAAAATAGTGTGTGTTTATGGCTAATGGAATCATGAAATTTTTTTTTGAAGAGAAACCACTTAACTTTATGCATTCGTTATGTCAAGTTTAGGACATTCGAGATCAGCAATTTACGCAAACGTTGAATCCAAAACTTTCCTTAAAGTCTAGATCTTCAAAAGTTATCCATTAGGTCATAACACCACTACTACACCCAAAAAGCCAACTTATGCATATCTATAGAGAAGTTGCTTTCACTCCCTTGGCTACATCCAAAAGCTTTTTTTGATCTTGTCCATGAGAGGGACATTACATGCATGTTAGCACATCTAACAAATTGTCATCAATCAATAAATAAAGCAAAAAAAAAAACACAAATAGCCTTTGGAATATAAATTTATAACATGAGAAGGACTTTTTCCTTTGTTTGCTTCTCAAAGCATTGATGAAAGAATGTAACCCTAGACTAGACAAAATGTTGTTGTAATTTACCTGACATTGACCCAAAAGCTTATCTTTGGGCCTAGAGGGACCTTGAAGGCCCTATTTATGTAATGGGCTTATTCTAATTTACCAATATGCAGACCCATGATTTTGCGAATGAGACTGTGACACGTGTTCAAGCTCTATTGCTCTGTGGCTCTCAAAAGGCCGTCGGTGGTAGCGCCGTGGTGGTACAACCAATAAAATAAAAACCAATAGGAGAGAGAGAAGAGAACCCTAATTTCATTCGTTTTACAAAGACCATAGAGAGACCGAGAGAGAGAGAGACAGAGACTCAGAGCCAGAAGACGAAGATGTCGACTCCGCAGCAAGAAGAGGACAAGAAGCCCAACGATCAAGCTGCCCACATCAACCTCAAAGTGAAAGGCCAGGTCCTTATTTCTTATCCCGAACTTCACCCATCTGTGTTCTTTGGCTGTTTTTTCTTTTTAAAATTTTTATTTTTATTTTTCTTGTGTTGATTGTAATTTTGGCCTCTCATGGGTTCTTCAAGTTTTTATTTTAAAGAATTATTTGAAGTTAATATGTTGCATGTTCTTGTGGCCTTTTAGGGGTTTTTGGCAAAATGCCTGCTTATGTTTTTCTTTCCTTTTTTTTTATTCATAAAGACTATCAGTTTAATTTTAATATGATTCAGATTGTATGATTTCTGAGAAAGCTGACCGCGGGAAAAAAAATGCATAAGAGGGTTGTTGTTTTTCAGTTCTCACAGCCTAGTTTTTGTTTGGCTCAAGGTATTTAGATTGATATCACGATTAGGCTGTGTTTGGTTGCTGTTTTATGCTTATATCCGTGGTCTATAATCTCTTCTTGTAATTCTAGCTGTATTTCATTTACCCTTTTATTATTTTGTAATACTATTGTTTTTATTATTCCTCATTCTGATGCTTTTGCGTCCTAAGTAATTGAATTGTGTGTGTTCTTATCTGCTTGCAGTATGCTTGGCATTGTTCTATATTGTCCTTTGTCATGATAATAAGATAGTGGGTGATTTGTTTGGTGAGTTGCATTTAGTTCCATTTATTTATGTCTCCATCCCATAACCTTACTGTCTTGTGTTCATTTAATTCTATTTTTGCAATATAGTTTGAGATTTTCTTGTTGGTGATTCCAAAAGTATTGAATCATAATCTACGAATTTGTTTGTGAGTGTTATGCTCTCAAGATAGAGATTTTGTCATGAAAACTTTGGTGAGCAGATGAATGATGATTTTGTATTTCATTTGCAGGATGGGAATGAAGTGTTTTTCAGGATCAAACGAAGCACTCAACTGAAGAAGCTTATGAACGCATATTGTGATCGCCAGTCTGTGGAGCTTAACTCAATTGCCTTCTTGTTTGATGGTCGCCGTCTACGAGCAGAGCAGACACCTGATGAGGTCCCTCTCTCTTCTATCACATTTGCATAATTTACATGTGTCTCCTCATACACACACGGCCATTCACTTGGAACCACATGTGTACAGAGTCACTCATGTTTTCTGCAGGATGATGAATTGTTTGTATTGTTTCCTTGTTTCAGCTGGAAATGGAGGATGGTGATGAGATTGATGCAATGCTTCATCAAACTGGAGGAGCCGTACAGATTTGATACTATATGCTCTTATTGGAAGGAAGCTGTTATTATGATGAAGACCACTGTGTTCTATGGATCTAGGGTATCGAGCATTAGGTTTTTTAGTTTTGTACAAGACCTTTTGTAGTAGTATTTTGATTAAGTAAATTGATGTGGAACTTGGCATCTGAGTATGGTTTTCCTTTCAATTTCATAGTCTTGTGTAGCAAGGCTGTATTTTAATCCAATTAGAATTTGATATATAATTTCTACTCATATTGTGTTTCCATTGTTATCCCTTTTGCTCTCCTGTTTTTTCATTCATCGTAAAAAATTTGACTGCTTAGACGATTACCAGAATTTAATGTAATCTTTTGTTACTATCAATGGATTGCAGTTGTTTAACATATGCATACAAATTGAAAGATTAGCTATGGACCTGAATCTAATTAGATTAATAAAAAATAAAAAAGAACGATGATTTGAATTTTATAGTCCAATTAACGATGATTTGATGATTAAGATTAGTGTAGTCCAATTATGTTGTTTATGCAACTCAGATTCAGATTAGTATTTGTCATCTTTCTTTATTAACTGAAACGAACGGTCTGTTCTGAACTCATCACTCACAAACTTTTTGAAAGAAAAAAAAAAGTAGAAGAACTAAGCTGAAGTTCCTTATGATACATTATGTACAAATGTAAAGATTGTCTGCCCCAACAATTAACAAGTGGAAACAAAACTGATGGTTGAAATGTTGATTTGCCATGAATTTTATAGTCCAAAATGCAACTCAATTCAAAGTATTTGTCATCTTTCTTTAAGAAACTCTTCTGAACATCACTCACAAACTTTTTGTGAAGTATTATGATACATTATGTACAAATGTAAAGATTGTCTGCCCCAACAATTAACAAGTGGAAACAAAACTGAAAAGAATGAAAGAAAAAAAAAAACAAAGCTCTTCCAGTGGTATTAACATACATCTCTTACATATTCTTCTTTGGCCAAATGCATCTCTTAGATTGTTCAAGTCAAGGTGTTTTTACACAATGTCGCCAGCACTTCTCAAAGAAAGTACTCTCTTGTCTGTGTTCCTCCAAAAACTATCCAAACCCTACTCAAGGTTGATTTTCCTTCTTAATTCTGACTGCAAACCAAAACCAAAATATAATAGGTTTATGTTTAGGAGCATGCAGACACAGGAATAAGAAAAGAAAAAGTGAAAACACGTGTTAACTTATGTTACTAGCAACCATGAAACACATATTGTGTGTGCAAAATGACTGTATATGTGCCTAGCAAGTGTATTTCTGTGCTGCAATCTTGTGCAGGGAAGTGAAATCCATAATCTAAAATTCACACATTAGACTACTAACCAGATTCCGTGTCTCAACGGTTGGCTTGCTACATCTTGAATCTTCACGCCGTGATCTCCGGGTTCGACCCAGTAATCTTTGGATAAACTCTTGTATATGATTATAAATGCTGTAACCATCGCATAAAATAACCATCAGCAAGGCAAAGGAATTTATTTGCATGCAGACTGAAAGAAATGGATTATTATTCGTTATGCTATAAGCAGGAAGCCAGCAATAGAAGTTCAAAACAATAAGTTTAAAAAGTACATGTATGTATAAAAAAAAAGGTTAATAGTATTTTCCAAGGCCACCACTGACCACCATTTTTCCATTATAAGAGAAATCTCCCCTTATGATCTCCCAAGATTCTGCAGTTGCCCCAACACTACTGCACAAGTCAAAAACCCTTCAAATCTTACATATCTTCCAAAGCAAATGTCCAGCACAACCCCCACAATCAGGGAGGACAGCTACAATGAGGCTGTTCTGAGTTCTATGGTCTCATAAACCCAATTCTGAAAAACTTTATTTATCCTTTTTCTTTTTCTTTTTAGTTGCTATTTTCAGATTTCCACTTCGGCCTAAATATCTAATTGAATATGTACATTATCACAGTGGTATAGTGCAAGATATTACCATGAAACTTTGTAATGATGTCGATATTAGCCATCAGCATATATTGTCCTAGCTATCAAATAAAGTTTAACAATGGCTTAAGCAACCATGACAAACGTCTATGCATAAAAATAAAAATAAAAAGCTAGCGAGCAGAAAAATGCAGATCACTAAACAAGATGTAAGTAGTGCTAAAGAAAAGAATAAGCATACCTAAGGCGATGCCTGTTACAAGCTATGAAGAATGCAACAAAACCATTTAAGATACTCCTGATCGCACGGAAAACCTGAAACCCAAAAAGAAAAGAATGGTGATCAATAAAACCATCTACCTGACATTTTCAAAAGGCATAACTGCAATTATATACTTTTATCTTCCAAACCTGAGAAAAGAGGTCATTCCAAAGTGAACGCCATACGGAAACTTCAACCGTTCTCACAGTTGCCTGAGAGGCTGAAGCAAACTGGAATATGCTGCTAGTAAACTGCCATATGTCTCGAAGCATGTCATATATACAGGTACAAATAAAAGCTAGGAAATTGGCTACTGCAACAACCATGCGAACCGGAGCATAGACTATTTCCCATAGCATCATCAACATAGGGTATACAATGGAAGTTCCTGCAACACAATGCAAACAAGACTACACGCAATTAATACAAGATTTTTTGTCAATTGTATGACGCCATTGATAATATAACTTAAGAAAAATGGGTGATCCAAAAAATTTGATGACCTACCAATGCTCAAGATGGCCGATAGGAGAAACCATATTGGAACTAGTAAAATCTGTACTAGGTTCCCCACTAGACTGCATGAAGATCCAACCAGAATCCAAATGATTGAACAGAGGCTTTCTATTACTTCAATAAGCACATTCCATACTGGAATGAGGAATCCAAAACACTCCAGAAGAGGTTCTGCCAATGGCTGAGCGAGAACTGAAATAAAGGATCGAGTGGTGCTTCTGATTGTCAGAAACCACTGAACAGCTTTCTGAGAGTTGTGTAGAAATAGCATTGTTCCCAAGTATTTGATCCTTGATATCATCGACCAGGTCTCTATCCAATCAAATAGAGGCCCACAAAGACGAGATGCAGTTACCTTGAGAACTGGAACATTTTTGTATAGGTCATAAAATCCTATTAGAACAGTGACAACTGAGATCAGCACATATAACGCTCTTGCAAGAGGGCACATCCACGGGCGATAGATATGGCAAAACCCTGGGTATGACTGAAGGAAGATAACCCAAGATGGAAGCCCAGCCTCAAGCAATGTCAGTAACCGAAGATCAGACATTATTATTTCTCTTAGTTTAAATGGGAGGTTGCGGTCATTGAACCTGAACAAAATAAGTACGTCCCTGTACTGGGTAGCTTCAACAGCATCTACAGAGTCACTGGTATAGGTATCCACAGTTACTGGTATAGCATCTTCCCTGAACTGGGTAGCTTTAAAAGCATCATCACAGGTTGTCTTTACAGTCTCTGGTATAGCGTCTTCACAGTCGCTGGTAAAGGTCTCGGAGTTTTGCATTTCATCTTCACAGTCCCGGGTATAGACGTCAGAGTTTTGCATTTCATCTTGACAGTAACAGGAATAAGCCTCAGAGTTCTGCATTTCATCTTCACTGTTACAGGTATAGGTCTCAGAATCTTCAGAGTCACTGATATAGGTCGCAGGATTTTGCATTTCCTTGGAATAAGTATCTAGTTCAACTCCAGTGCTGATGGACGTGGTTATTTTCCGCCTCTTATAAGGCCCAGTAGGTGGAGGTGATGTATGTGCAACACTGGTCCCATTTTCACTGGTTTCCGGATGTACACTATAGTTGCTACTAAGGCAGTGGAGAGAGTTTTCCTCCATAGACAGATTATTATATGAGAGATTTTCTTCAACAACCGGCATCGTTTCTGGATATTCTTCGGCATCTGGATATTCTTTGGCATCAAAGAAGACCTCTCCTAGAAAAGTTTAAAAGCAAAAGACCATTGCATACTCATTTTCATTGGTATTAGAGAAATACAGTAGTGTCAGCAGCCATCATGTAGCATACTGGCACCTATGAAAATCTAACACTTTTTCCAGACAGAAATTCTCCAATTATATGTTTATCCAAATTTTCTAATAAACCAACAAAGGAAAAATTTTCAAAAGGAAATTCTCGTTCTGAGCTTCATGAATTTACCTTCTGAGTCCTGTGCAACAGAAACACCCTTGTGGAGACTACCTATGGCAGAATTCAGATACTCTTTCAACTGTAGCTGCTCAGAGATTGTTCCTGAGAACCATGAAGATATACAACTTGCAGCTTGAGCAATACTGTCAAATTCCCATCTTTGCATGAATTTAGCCTCTACAGCCAGTGATGTATCAGTCTGCACGTGAGATCAAAACCATATAACACAACAACACTTACAAAGAACTGCAAACAACTATTGAAGGATATAGAAAGGGGGTGATACCTGAAGCTCATTGACGTAATTAATACCTCGAACATTGCTCCACGCAACTTCAAACACAATAAAACCATACAAGGTCCTATGCAACTCCTGGCTTAGAAGCAAAGAAGTCCTTAGTTTCTTTACAGGTAGCAATACCTTCTTCTGAGACTTAATCAACGAGAACCACCTAGCAAACTTCTTTGGTTTTGCAGTCTTGGGTAAGGAGCAAGCATCCTTTCCTTCTGTTCTCAACTTCCGTGCTTTAGAGTTGGCAAAAGGAGATAACCTTGACTGAAAATCAAACAAATATAAACTCTATTCCTCCATAAAATTGAATTAAAATAAATAAAATAAATCATAAGTTGAACATTATGGGGGGTGTAGTGACTAGTGAGTGACCTTGGTAACCATCAATTGCCACAAGTGTGCTGACCGTGAGCCTAGCCATGGCCGATTGTCAACCAAGATATAGAATTTCTTGCTTTCAGGGGCCAGGAAAAGGCTAAGATCCGAAAGGTAAGACTGCAAGTCTCTGCAATCAAATAGCACAAAACACATCACTTCATAATTACGCAAAAAAAAAATAAGCAAAAACAGCAGCACATAATATGTTTCCAGAGGTGAAAAAGCACAAGGTTTTCTCTGCATTTAGCAATACTAAATCACTATCACAACAAAATACACATACATACACAAGAGCTGAAAATTAGAAACCAGCATCAACTTCACTTGTAAATTGACCTGGTTGTGAGTGTTAAGCAAATTAAAATTTATGACATAAAACTCAGAATCAAGGCTGCTAAACCACTTCTGGCACAGACTAAAACATGCTTGTTGCCTCAAAACGAGAATAAATTAAGCAAATTAATAACAAATATAATTAGAATTTAAGAAGTACAAATAAGAAATTTAAGATTGTTACCCAATTTGCAAACTGGTGAGGGGGAAAATGCAGCGACCAGCGTCACCTTTCCCCATCACAATCAAGCTTTGAGCCCAATTTGTCACCAATCACTGCTTCACAGAATTCACAAATGCAATTAATACAATACACAATCCAACATATAAATACATAATATGTGTACATCATGCATGCATATGTTGTATGTATGTATGCATTTACTAGAGAGAGAGAGAGAGACCTTGTTGTTGATGAAGAAGAAGGAAATTCCATAGAAAGAAGAGAAAGCAATCACCGGCGAACTTCATAACAGAGACAAAGGCACGCCGAGAGAGACAGAGAGAATGGGGAGTCCACGTGGACGAATCAAGGGCGGGGATTGAAGGACGGCAGAGGAGGGAAGCGTTCACATTTCACAGCAAAGCTTTCATCATCTTTTTTTTTGGGGGCTTTTGTTTAATTAATTCTGAAAAATTCGGTATTTATGAATTGCTTTGCTTGGATTGGAAGGCGAGACGAGAGAGAGAGAGTGTCGCGTCCGGAGGGAGACCCAGGGACACGTATCTTGGGAATTTATGAGGAAGATTGAGGAAGGGGGAGGAGGGCAAAATGGTAAATTCGAATATACGGATCTCATATGGTTGCTTCCCGCCACCACTATTCTCCTCTAGATTGTCGTTTTGCGTTGCGTGGATGGATAATAAAGTCCGAAATTTCCATGCGGAAGGCGAAGACATGCCGGAAACCTCAACGAAACCGAAACCTGGGGAAATAACCGCGCCACTTGTGTGAACAATCTCCACAGGCTATCCCCTACGCTCGTCCGCACGCTCTTTACCGTATGATCCAATCATCTACCGTTCTTTCTTTTTTTAATTATTAATAAAAAACCGGGGTATTAATTAGGAAATTGGGAGGCAATCGGTGGATAAAGTCAGAGTCACAGAGAAATAGGTGACCAGACCAGTGAATGATTAGGGATAGGGAGGGGAGAGTAAAAGCGCGTAGAGTGGTCCTTTATTTTGTCTAGAAAAAGAATCCACTAGACTAACCCAGAATATGCTTTAGGTTAGTTAACTACACTAACTCACTAATTATCAGAAAATACAAGCTTCTCACTTTCCAGGATAAAAGTTTCAACTAATTGCTATGAATTATATTCCGGTGTAGTACGAGCCAAAAACTCTTGTAGAATTTTATGAATGGAATTAGTTATAGTGATTACTATGCCTTGCTGGTTGAGAATTGTATGGTGTGGAAGTTGTTTCTACATAAAACTTGAATCTTGCCCATTATTGAATTCACGTGGTTTGATATCAAGATTTTTATAATCAGTTTTGTCGTTTGAAATTATTATATGCATTCCGTAGTTGATACGAATTCTAATCTCATAATTAATGAGATTTTTTGTTGAGTCCACAACAATAATGAATTTTCAGGCTAAAAGAAACATATATATATATAAAATATCTTTGGCTAATTAAACTCCTTTCACTTTTGTAATTTGTTAGACCATAATGTATTTTGGCCAGACATGCGGCGTCGGTTGTTAGCTACCCTATGGGTCGCCGCACCCACCCTACGCTCTCTAATGGTGCAAGGACCCACCACGATCAGGAATTACAATGATTAACAGTGGGACCCGCGATGTCATTGGCCTCATCTCAGCCGAACAATCTATGATTTGGCGTGGGGCCCAGGGAGCTGTTGGAACGGAACCTTTTATTTAGCAAGGGGCTAAAACTAAAAGGCTGTCCATAAAAATAAGAGAAGAGGACAGTGAAGCAACGGATGTACCACGATGTGCATCATGTTCATAATTTTGAGTTTACACCTGCCTCTCTGGAAAATAAAATACCTAAAAGGGCATGCATGATGCATGTTATTGGAGTTGGATGATAATTCATCTTTATTCTTGTAATTTGCAACCTCATCTGTCACTGTGGGGCCCAATAAAAAATGCCTTGAATTTTTCATCATTATCAGGATAGACTCGTGAGAAAATACTATGTCATATTTGCGTAAATAATTGACAGTCGTTGATTAAAAGAGTTGAAGTAATTGATTGAGGGTCAATTTGTCTAGCTCCTCATGTTGAATCATTAATAACATTGAACAGCAATTGAAACATATCCCACCATTTTTAGCCTTTATAGGGACTCTAAGCAAAGTTTGATGATGTTTTTAGAAATTTTGAATGGTATTATAAATGTAAATTCCCTTCCTATGGGCATGACAGGCTGTTTCGATTGTAATTTGTAGTAAACTTGGTTATTATTAGGATGTTAGGTAGTTCTTCCTTAGCCGAGAAGGTAACATAACATTGATTGATGGTTTGATGTTGAAATAAAATATGGTTTTTCTTGAATTGATGTATTTTATTTTCATCTGGAGGTTGACTTTTGAGATCATAACTGCAGCTTGAATTGGTTTGGTGAATTTCTTGATTGTCTTAGCTCCTTCCCTCTCCTCGTTTGAGAACGTATCCTACATATGAGAGAGACTTTCATATAATTGGGACATCACTTTTCGCTATCTCCGATCAATAGCGCAATGATAAGTGGGATAAATTTTCTATAAGCCTTTGCATTATTAGTTGGAAATAACAAAACAGTGTATCCCCGTTACAAGAAAAAAATTCTGAGTATGTACACCTTTTAAGGTTCGTAGATGTGAAAGGTGCATGGAAATTTGCAAGTTGTTTCCTAGAGAGCATATTGAGATGGGTGCATACGCATATGACCTTTCATTTTCACATTGAAGTTCTATGAATACATACTACTATGCAGCTCCTCCTCTCCCTTCAATGCAACTCAAGGCCCACTTGAAAATAGTTGAAATCAAAAGGAAAAATTGTTGCATATGATATTAGGTGGTAAGATAACAATCAATTATCAGACGACAAATGTTTATATTGTCAGACTCGGAAGTTATACAACAACGAATAAATGGGTCCAAAAAGTGAAAAAATTTGACTATCATCAACATTTGACCCAAAAAAAATAAAGAGACTATCATCAACATATGCATAGAACTAATCAGAAGCTGCTGGTGTCTTCTTGAAGTCCTATAGGAAAAGGCCTAAAGCATAACAACATCTGGTCGTGATGGGAAAATCCCATCAAATCCACTTCCATCGTACTCGATAAAACCAAGCATGAGCTGCCTGTTTTTTTTTTTTTGGGGTCATAAGCATGAGCTGCCTTATCATTCAAGCATACATTTCAACCTGATGTACCAAGCCCAGCAGTTATCCGACGTACAGGCCCAGAAAGATTAAAATGGGAGAAGTCAGATGGCATCACTGAAACATTTCGACATAATAGAATACATGTATAGATAGCTGCACAAACTAATGAGTGTCTCAATGTGTACAATTGTATTGGAATTTTTTTTGCACACTTCTACTATTACAATGACTATTTCACACAAAAGCATACATTGAGTAACATGCAACGAAATTCAGCAAATTGACTAAACACCACTCTTTTTAACTGGAGGCCATGATAATCTCCTGTGGCTAGTTCCATCCCCCTCACTGTTTTCATCGTCTGCTTCTCGGTGCTCGACTTCTGGCCTCCTTGAGCTTCTGATAGCTAAGTCATCAAAGCTTGGTTCAGTTCTCCAAGGCGGTGGAGTTACACATTCGGAATCCCCTGGTACTCTTCGGGAGGAATCCTTGCCTGGTGTTATCGGTGAAGATGCGTCACTATGACCGACTCTGAGATGCTGAAGTGTTGAAAATGATTCCCTCATAGCAGACATTGCTTCAAAGAACCGAGTGCATGATGCTAAGGCAACAGGAATTGGACGAAGCATTTCCTGCATCAGTTAAACAAAATGAGGATCATATCATGCAGAAGTAGCTTCCCATGCAATCTAACAAATTTCTTGAATCAACGAGACACTGGAAATTTTATTGGGATGAAATTATTTGACCTATACCATGCCATGAAACTAAAAGTTCTACAACATTAATGAGTCAGCAGGGCAATACTTCATGGGAGATCATATAATCTCATGAACCCCTTAATGAGATCTTTGATATTTGGCTTCTGTATCTTCATGGAAATAAATTTTATATGATGAATAATTCCTTTAATGCTATTATCAGCAAAATGCAAAAGTAACATACTCACGCAGTTGCCAACAATCAAATGTGGTCTAAACCAAACAACATCATGCAACTGGAAAACATAGAAGAACCAAATGCGCAACATGCATGGTCAGTTAATTTGGAAACAAATGAAAAGCTTTGGCATGCATACCCCCCAAACTGAAGGAGGTTCCTTAAATGTCTGACTCCACTGAAAATCTGCAACTGATGCTGTCAAGGCCCCATAATCACTAGCAGCCTTCATCAGTAATTCAGAGAATTGTTTCTGCACAGGCCCAAGCAAAAGATACCATAAGCATTAAGAAAACAGTCTTCACTTGATGAGATATCCACATAATCCTTAAGTTTGTCAAAACAGTTGTTTGATGAATCTACACTCTTACAATTCAACAATATGAATTGGATTTAGTTAAAAACACTCTTTAGACTTGTCAAAATAAGATGGCTCTGTTATAATCATAGCCTAGAATCTTTAATACAAGTCGCCTAAACAAATTCACAAACTTTGAATAAGAATAAAAATTAGACAGAGATTTTACACTGCTGAACACAAAGTGCAACTGACCTGATACTCTGCTTCCACTGGAATGCAATCGAGTGAATATGGTTGTTGAAGACGGGCTATGATACGATCCTGCCAGTGATTAGAGAAAAAAAATATAAATGAGGTATTATTGAGAGACAAAGATACATGTGAATGAATTCAACTATTTATGCCATAACATACACATATCTATGTGGTACCAAAGAGGAAACCCAGTTTGTAAATTTGTTCTTCTATGTCCACCAGAATTCAATTTTCAAAGAGCATGATAACCAAAGCATCAGTTCACTATATTACTAGCCTTGACATTTCTAGAGCATAATCTTGAAAAGAAACGCAGCAACTGTTTTTTCTCCTAACTGGTGTGTTATGTGCAAAAGGGACAGCGAGACTGTGGATCATCTGTTTTGCTTTGTCCTGTTGCCTCTTCCTTGTGGGCTAACTTGTTTCAGGTGGCAGGACTAATGTGGGGTATCTTCACATCATGTAGTGCGGAGCTTGAAGCTAGATTGAACTTCTTTGGTGGTAAGAGGAAGGGTTCAGTGTTGGGAAATTGTGCCATGGTGGCAGTTTTTTGGGTAATTTGGGGGAAAAGGAATAGGAGAATTTTTGAGGATGTGGTAGGGGATTAGGTCGAGCAGCTTTGGGATTGTATCCGATTCTGGGCATTGCTATGGGCGTCTGTTTCAGCAGAATTTAGGGAGATTAGCTTTCAGCTCATCCATCTAGATTGGAAAGCCGTAGTTTTGTAATGTAGAGTTTTTTTTAGCCTTTCTGTTTTGTGTGGCAGCCTTCTTGGCCACCTCTTGTTCCGTTGGTGCCTTGTTCTTTTCTGAAATAAAATCATCTCTTTAAAATAAAAAATAAAAAAAAAGAAACGCAGCAATTCAAAAGAGATGTTATAGTCCATTTCATTATTCTCCAGGATGACTTTGTTAGGAACTATTACAGATATCGAAGAATGCACAATGTACAGAATATGCAAATGACAATGTTAAATCATTATATGGTTCGACAAAGACAATGGAAATCTAACATACAGAATAAGAGACTTCAGCAAATCCATTTCAAGAACGCAACAACGTACCACATAAAATTTACCTTATTCTGAATCACATCTTTCAATATGGTTGTAATCCTCGCTAAAGTTTCACACTTCTTTTCCATTTCACTCGCATGTGTCAAATGTGCTACGTTTTTATCATCCTAAGGATAATATAATTACCAAGTCAGTTCAACAGATAAGATTACGCAGTAAACTGAAAACAGGAAAGAAGAGACTCTAATAGCTCACTTTTCTCCCTTGAAGTTCAACTTGCAGATCTGCTATTTTTCTTTGTACAGAGGTAAGTTCCCTCAAAACCTTTATCAAGTCATCACCCTTCTCACCAGTAGTACTGGATAGGTTCTGAAGCTCTTCCTACATCAAAAATATGATTGAGCTTTAGTGAAATTCGGAGCATGAAGTGTCCACATTGTAATTGACCAAATGATCAGCTTTGCTCTGGAACAAACATGAAACATTTGACAAAATAATTCATCTATACCCTCTACTGGCTCCAGTAAGAGCTTTAGAAAAACTCATTTCCACCTACATGCCCATACCAACACCACCCTACTTGGTTCTTTCATTTTATTTCAATTGGGTGTCTAAAATTAAGCTTAAATATCAAAAGAAGTAGGAAAAGCTAAACTGGGTGGAGCTGATTATAAGCCAAAGTGAGCAAAAAGTGAAATTGGACATGGAAGACATAGAGACATAGAGAAAGGAGACTGAGGCTGTACCTGGGTAGGAGGAGCGGCAACAGAAAAGCCAAGATCCGAAGCAATGGAGAGAGCGTCGGACATGCCTCCGATGCGTCTCAGAGGCTTCTTCCCAACCCAAGTGCTGTCACTCCCCATCGACATTCCCACACACCCAAACACGCCCTTCCAGCAACAACAGCAATTGCGCTGGCCTTCCAACCACCACTTTCTTCTTCTTGCTTTCAGAGACGGCAATGCGCTGAAAAAATTCAAACCATTGCAAGGTGAGCTCTGGCCGGCCGAGTGGACCGAACTGTAAGACCCGTTCTTAAGGCCCAATTTTCAAGGCCCATTATATTGAGCCAAAATATAGCCCAAAACACAAAACAAAGCCCATATTCGGAATTAGGGTTTACAAAAGATCGTTACTTTTCCTATATAAAGCCTCCTCTCATTTTATCTTCCATGAATTGGCGACTCCTCGCTCTATTGGTTAAACTTGTTCCCGCAGTTGGTCTCTATTCTCGATTGGGGGTTTCAGGGCTTTATGGTTATAGTGTTTTAGGGTTAATGTTTTTGTAGTTGCAGCCTGATTGATACCAATGAGGAAGAATGCCCAAAGTGATAGGAAGTGCCGTATGACACTTTAAACAGCGGCGGCAACACGGAAAGAGCCGCTTCTTCCCATCCGCCGATGATTTGTTCATTGGTCGGGAACAGGTGGCTCCGGTGTACCGCCGTGTGTGTGATTTGGAACGGGATTCTGAGGGTCGAAATTATCTTCTTGAAATTATTAATTTCCAATTTTTTCTTCTTTTCCCGATAATTTGAAGGTTCGATGCCACGTCGCCGGTAGCTGAAATAGCCTTGACCGACGATGCTACATTGAACCAACAGCGATCCCTTTCGCATTCTGATAGGAACCTGTGGATCCTATAACACTCTGGTCCACGGAGCCGATTTACTGCGATTACATTTTATTTTTATTTTTGTTTATTGAGTAATTGAAGCCAATGAGGATTTATGTTTTAGTTGGAATTACCGACTGAATATTCTTTGATGAAAAACGACTGGCTTTCTGAGGCTTCAGAAAATTTAATTTTACTATTTTCATTTTTCAAAACAAAAATATTGCTTTGATTTTTTACGAAAAGAAATTTTTTGATTTTGGGTTGATTTATTTTGCCATTTTCACAAGGTTTGTACAGAAATGGCTTTTTCGGCTAAAAACTTTTCCATATCCAAGAATTGATATAATCATTTAATACGTTCTTATGAAAAATTAATCTTTTAAAATGTAAAATTGGATTAACTACATTTTACTCTCCGGATTAGAAAATCATTATCAAAATGGGCCTCGAGGTTTTAATTTCATTAATGTAAAACTTCATGCTTAATATGACCAAATAATGCACTACGTTAATGAATTGGTTGAATTGATTGGCATCGTGAAATAGAGTGGCAAGGTGAAATCAAAATTGACCCTTTCACCAGGAAATACAAACTAGTTGTGATGATGGCAGATCAGAAGTTTTAGTTCAATCTTCCTCTGAATCAAACTAAATCAATTTTCCTTGGGACACAAATCAAATATAAATCATTTGATGATCAAGCTATGGTGTTTCTAAAATGCCACTTCAGAACTATTTCCAAATCCTTTCTTATTGAGAGTGATAATGTACTAAATTCACATACACTATACCGGATATTGGAACTTGAATCCAGCCTGTGGTAGCAATTGCTCCGAACGGTGTAATGGGTACTTTGCAAATTTTCAAAACTTCGGTAGAGAAATAAATAAATTATATTCCTTCATTATTTTGGGCTACAAAAAGAGGACATGGATGAAATGATCTACAATCTCCTATTCTGGACCTAATGACAAAGAGGCCCACAAAAAAATATTTAAGCAGAAGAAAAATTCGCATTTGGTAAGATAATCCTTGGATTGGATACACTACTACTACGCTAATGGAGATGAACAATCATTGTTAGAATATTGGAATTGGATTGCTTGGCTCGATTGTTGGTCTCAACTTTCATCCAAATCCTGCCTGCTACGTAGGTGGGAAGAATCTGTTGAGATTAAATGGCAAAGTGTAGAACTCTTCATTTCTGTTGTCTCCTCTGAATGTTCTGAACTTAACCCACCATGGCATCCCTCTATCTTTCTTTGATTTTTCCACCTCTAAGGTGTTGTCGAGAAACACCGCAACGATCAACCCCACCGTCGGAGGAGAGGAGAATATGGTATTCAAAAATGCATTGAACTGCAAAGACACAAGATTATAGTATCAATGGCCAAAGAGTTGCAAAAGCCATTCTGTGAATGTGTCCCATAGCTTGTTTTAGTTCAAGCAAGATGAACATGTGCTTCATTTGCAGATATCCAGTTATATCGTAGACCTTAACCGGAATGAATACTAGAGTTTTGTTAGGATATTACTCACCCATCCAGCGTTGGTATGGACGAGACCATGGTGCGAAGGATTCCAATATTCGTTGAAGAACCGAGGGACAGATATCCCAAGGAACAGGGAAAGCCCAGTGATAATGAGGTTTCTCATAGAGTTCATGTTTGTGAACTGAAGAAATGACAAGCCTACTGAACCTGCAAACAGGCACGGAATATTTGTGAAGAGAGTGAAAGAAGAAAATAATAAGTAATCTTACTTAAGCTTGTCTTGTGACATACCCACGAGGCCAAAGACAACACAGTATAGTGCTGCATATATTGGGAAGGGTATAGATGCAAATACAGCCCCAAATTTACCTGCAAAAGGATTAGAGAGGGAAATGAATCATGGACTATCTTTTGAATCCCAAATGAGAAACCATTAAGGCTGACTACTATATGTAACTTTAGCTTTACTAAAATCCTACACTTGAATGCTATAGCTAAAATCGAAAGGGAAGAGAAAATGCAATGGCAAAGACTTGATTTATATTCAGACCCTCAACTTTTGAATGGAAAAGAACATGACATTCTTTCTTAGATTTCTTTCAAGACCTAGCCATTAGATGTGGAAGTTCCATATAAAAGGTGATCCGTTGAGCAGCTAAGAATTGCATTGCTCCCAATTAGGACCTGGACTTCCTTGAGTCTCATAGAGTTAATAATACTGACCGAAGATTGAGAAGAATATCATGAATCCAGCAGAAATTTGAACAACTCTACGACTTCCAACTCGGGTCAGTCCAAGAAGTCCTACATTTTCCCTGGTACAGATGATCAAGATCTTCGTAAAAAAAACTTTAAATGGGAGAAGACCACAGAACAAGCTTTGCAGAAATCTATTGTGGTGTCTTACACAGAAACAGTAGAACCAGTGCCTGTACCAAAAAGTCCATCAAGCAAAATGCCAATTCCCTGAAAATGATAAATATAAAAAACCAGTCAGCTTTTAAGCAATGCACATAGTGATTTAGAAGTCAACATATTAGAATCACCATTAGATCCCCAGAAAAAAAATTGTTATAATGAGAGTTGCCTAAACAATATTCTATATCTTCAATCTTTGTATTATGTTCATGATGCTAGCCTGATGTATGCCACAAAAGTCACAAGTGTTTGAGATTAGTTCACCTGCCAGCCAATACCCCGGCTCAATACATAAGCAGGAGGAGGAGTGGCAATCGCCAATCTTGATGCTGCCTTGTATGCACCTGTTGACTGCAATATATAAGTAACTGTCAGGACTCAAAAAGTGCTTTTGATGAGGCAGTCAGTCCTATTACAGAGACATGTAAAAAGAGGAAGCTGACATATTCCCAACTCTTAAGCCACATAACAAAGATGGCAGACTAAGGCTTGTCGTTGATTAGTGAAGCAATGTAGCAAATCATAAATATAATAAAGAACAATAATAAATACCTCAACCATTGAAACAAGAACAGCTGACATCATTGCAAATGAGTGACCAGCTGAAAATGTAGGAGGACCCCACTGCAGAGGATATGGGAACTTGAACCTGATATGGCATAATAAGAAAAGATCTCAAGACCAGAAAATATTCAGAAGGCACATTATGAGAAGGCAAATTCTTCTTTGGCATACCATGGGGCAGTAGATATGAGATTTTCCCTGTCTGTACGGCAGCTGATTTGAGTTCTAACAGGTTTGTCACGGTAAGCCCCACCGGCAGTTAAGAGAAGGGAATAGATCCAAATGATTGCGACACAAAACAATACTGGAAACCGCTCAAAAATAGGGACACCTCTAAATGGTCTCACATGCTTCAGATACTGAGAATAAACAAACCAAAAATCTGATGAAGGAAAGAAATGATTAATACAAGCGTCAATAAAATGATAATGCAAAATGCAAAAGCACTTACTTGGGACAAACCAATGACCATCAACAGCATTGGAATTCCAATTTCCACACAATTTCCCAACTGAAACAAATATTGAAATTATATACTAGCATAATTTCCAAAGAGAAGGAACTACAAAATTTGCAAAAGTGGAATGTAAGGTTTCCATCAGATATATGGTAAAAAGAACAAACTACATGAAGTATGCTTATCTAGAAAGTCACAATGTTCAGTTCTCATTAGGTTTTAATAATTCAGTCAAAAATAAAAATACTACGTAGAGATTCTGCAGGAAAAGATGGGATGTTCAAATTTTCATTGAAAAATTCATTGAGAGGGTAAATACTCTATGGAAAAAGGTGAAAATTTTATATGCCAAAATCCTCAGATTGGCCCTCTTGGCCCTCTTGAAGTTAGCTTCCAGAATTGTACAATATTCTAGAACAAATCAATGGTGATTGTCCAGAAAAAGAAATGCTGCTCGTAAAGAGGCACTAACCACACAACATGGAAGCTCATTTGGGGTCAACTGAATGGAACAATACATTGTCATAGAAAAACTTACCGCAGGAAACCCCCGCTCAAACAATCCCAAGCCAACCAATCCAACTACAGGTGCCATGCCAAGTGGACTGAAAAACCTGCAAAATAACCCATATGATGCTGGCAATCTATTATGATTTAGAAGCTAAAACTTTTCACTATATCTTCTACTATTAGCATACCGTGAGAAGAGACCCCAAACTTGGCTGTAACCCAGAATGATTTGTATGCTTGAAGCTACAATTAGAGCTCCTTGGATAGCACGCATTGTTTGAATAAATCTCTGCAAACCAATGACATGGGAAGATCTCTTTCAATACCCTACCAAATCAGAAAGGTGCTTAAGTACAATTGCTGAATAGGAAATAAATGCAGAAATATCTGATGGGATTGAGGTCTACATTTTACATGAATTGTAATATCAGAGTCACAAAACTTATGAATCAGATGAACTTATCTGACCTCCTATTCAGTCTTGAAATGACTGATATACATGTAAAAATAAAAAAGAAAGGCCAACGGCTTATGCAAAGATTCCTGAACCAATGTTAAGCTCCTTGATATGATGCATTTTAAATGATTTCACCAATTCTGGAAGTTATCGCATTTAGCCGGGTAAGCTTGCAATTAAGCTTCCTTTCTGCATATTCCTCTCAAAGGCAGGTCCATCCCAGCAGTGAAACCATGGGTCTGCCTCTAAGAAGAGGTTGATACTAAAGGTACTAATCCTTCCGAAGCCGGCTAATAGTAAATCAGTATATGAATTCTTCTTTCTTAATTGGTGCATTAAAATGCCATGGTATTGTTGATGCATATATTCCCAGACACACTTCCAAGGGGGTGAAGGGAAGTACTAAGAGAGTTACTTACTTCATGGGGTTCAATAATCCGTTGCAGTTTGGAGTCGCTTACAATATAAGCTATGGGAATGACATAAGAAAAGGAGCCTCCAACTACAGTAGGCAACCTGGTTCCAAAAAGTGCTTGGAGAAGTGTGTTAATTCCAGCTACAAAGAGGAGTGTTTGTATGACTCGTGCCTTATCACCCTGTTTGAGAACGAGAAAATGGTTTAAGATAACAGAAAGAAGAAAATTTTATCAAAGTGACTAAACATGATTGCGAGAGTAAAGTTGTTAGTTTGCAAGAAGACGGGCTTACATCGCTTCCACCCATTGCAGGGACAAGGGCTGAAGGAATCATTACACTTGTACCCAGCATCATGATGTAGTTTTGAAATGCTAGAACTATGGTTTCAACTGCAAAACAAAATTTAAAAATTATACATATAAGCAACTTGCATACTTTCTCAATACCCCTAATAATCTATCCTACAGGGCAAACATTTCTTTTCTTTTTGCATTTTGCCAATTGGTCTTGAGTACTAAACCTCAAGAATGCACATATTTATCATTAGATGCCATGTCTAAACCATGATTATTAACACGTGCGTGCCAGTCACAATTCTAACATCATCCTTCTTGCCACTAATGATACACAATAACAAAAGTACTAATCAGCAGCAGTTCCACAAGCAATGGAGAAGCTTTTCCCTGATGGGCAAATTGGTAACTACAGTCCACACATTACTATATTCTTAACATAAAGTATTATCCCGATGACTACCAAACCTCTGTTTGGTAACCAAGAAATGAGAAGACACACTCATTACACCATCAGTAGCACTTTAAGCTACAGCTTCAACTTGAGAATTTCCTAATATGTTGCTGCATTTCACAACGCAAGTCCTTTAACTTGTAATGATGCCACATTAACCTTTTTATTTTCGGTCAAGCACGATGTGACATCAACTTACACCAACCAATTACAAATTTAATATTCCCAGCAACCAAACAAAGTACATAAACTAATCTGTTCCAAGTTCTAAATAATGAAACCGCATGACCCACCAGTCTGATAGCGATACATGTTCAAATTCCAAGATTTTCTCATTACTCATAGAAATACACGCAAAGAAACAACGTTTTCTTGAAAAGAAATGTTTCTCATACACACAATGTCAAGTTATGCCACATTGCTTCAAATTATAGTCGATGAAGAAATATCAAATACCAGTAACTACAATCTCAGTAAGCACTAAAGCTTCAAACTTGACAACAAAAACTTAAAAACCCACAATCCCATATCTCTAAAACAATGTTCTTTGGCACTAAAACCCCATGACCAGATTACAAAAAATGGAGGCAGATATAGTCAGATAGAGAGAGAGAGAGAAGAGAGAGAGAGAGAAGAGATAGCTACTGGAACATACACGCCCATTTGTTATTCAGATAGTTGGTGTAGAGAAAGTGAAAACAAGAGACAGAGAGAGACAGAGCATACCCCAAGGAGGGTTGGAATCTATGCAATACTCAAGGTCTTGGAGCTGTTCCATGGGAAGGTGGGTAATGTCAGCCATTGGTGAAGCAGATGAGCTGAGAGTGCTTTCCACACAACCCAGGAATCAAAAGAAGAAGAAGAAGAAGAAGGAATAACAAAGTAAAGTGCAGATATAAAGTGAGCACACAATAAAAGCAAGTGAGCTAGAAATAAATAAAGGCACAGAGAAAAGAAAGAAGGAACAACATGCAAAGCAAAACACAAAGCCTCTCTGTGACGCTCTCTCTGCTGTCGTCGGCTAGCCTGCTCCTTTAAACAGTTTCAGATTACACATTTACCCTTCCCATTCGGGCCATTGCACCTTCCAACAATTTTCCGATGGAATAACTCCGAAAAGACGCTTTTATCCCTATTTTTTGTTGTACGGCAAATCTTTTGATAAGGTTTTTAGGGGCCCAAGGAAAGGATTTTCTGTCACTTTATGACTGTTGAGTGCATCCATAACATCACCCTCCAATGTATTTTTTTCCAATAAGCATTCATCACTCTACCAATTATGACTGAGCAAGCATTGGGTTACATATATTACAACTTTCTTTTGAACGAGTTGAAAATCATAATTGTCACGTATACGCAATGATTTGGGACTTTCAATTGAGGCGGGATTCATCAATCAAAGGTTAACAAGTGTAATTATTAAATGAAAAATGCTAATTATATATAGTCGTCACGTGTATATTTGAGTTCTACATTAATTAATGATTGATAATTATCTACGTGTCGATTGTAACTAACAAAGTGGTTAACAAAACCAACTAGAGCTCTCTATTTGAACTTCAACTATTGGTTAAGAGAAGGTCATTGTTGGTAACACAGAGAGTGAGTGATGGTTGTAGGTAGGTAGAGCAAGTCGTTGAGCTGCATTATGGCTCATTTTCAGGTGAATGATTTACCATTGAAGTTGAAAGGCATTTAATGACATTAATTGTGTCTTGATTTGGAATTTGGATTTTTCCCTTGCGATTGGAAAAAGAAAAAGAAAAAAAGTGAGAGAATATATGTGCTGGGCCTGCTAAAGAAGGGCAATGGAGGTAAATATGTGGCAGGAGGGGGACCAAATTTATAAAGGGTCAGCGTAAAGTCAAAGAAGGAAGGGTGGCGCGGTTTGCACGTGGGGGTGAGTGAGCATTCGGCTAAGAAGACTTGCCTCTTCTCTCTCTTCGCTTCCCTTTTATATTCCCACTTCCCAGTTTCCCACCATGAGCATGACATTCCATTCCCTACAAAAATCCGATTCCCGTGGAAGAATTTGAAAAACCAAAAAAAACAAACACAACCCATTTCTAACCAAAACCATATCTGAGCTTTTCTTTCGTTTTCAAACTTACAAGATAAGAATCTCTTAAAAAAGCCCCTCTTTTTCTCTCTCTATCTTCCTCTATCGTGGACTTGGCTTGGTTTGGATGCATTGCCAGCCTAAAATATAGGAGGCCTTCGGCTTTGGATATTTTTCAAATTTAAAAAAACAAAGAGGAAAATATTTATTTTATTTCCCTGTATGTAGGAACTTCTACATTCCTACTAATGGCAGTATAACATGTGTATATAAGTTTTTTTATTGTGTTTTTGGTGAATTAGTTTTGCACATATGTTAAACCGTGATTAAAGACAAATTATACATGTGACAAACAGTAATTTACAAAAAATATGAGCATCTCCTTCCGGTGAAGGAAGCAAGCAGTATTTTTTTATAAAATAGATAGCCCCGATATTTTCGGTATTTGTAAATCCTTTTATTGGTAACAAAAGTTTGCATGAGGCCACCTGAATTGAGGTTTACGAACAGATAGGACAGATTGTATACTGTATGATTGCTTGTACTTACCGATAAGAAGAGGACCACCTCCACGACCAGTTAAAATAGTCCTGCCATCGTAAGAGACTATTGAAAATTACATTGCTATGCAAGTGTTGTATGGTATATTGTGCAGACATGTCTGTTATTATGAAGAGATTATAAAATATTACGATATACAGTCACGTGTTATAAGATTGTTATTTTTAACATATGAGGTGTTATTAGTAAGGTAAAGACGTCTTGTATTGTTTTCAGTCTCACTTGATGATATTATTTTCTTTCAAATTTATAAAAAAAAAAAAAAAATTGGGTTTTTTTTTTAATCCAAATTTTTTAGGCAAATTTTTTAGGCAATCAGGAGAGTAATGTAATGGCTCGTCTTCCGTACTCATTTATGGCAACAACTATCATCAATTATGTGCCCGAGAGAGAATATCAGCATATCAAAAAGAGAATAACGTCAGCTTAGCTGCTCAGGATTTCAAATTTCTGCAACTGAGTTGTCACTCTCCGGTCTCCCTATCAAGTAATCCAGCAAGGACATCTCTGCCTCTGGGCAATAGTGCTCTCTTTGATTTTTAAGTTTGTTCTCCAAATTCTAAACCTCAGTTATGCACTTGATTAACTCTTCTTCCTATACGAAGAAATACTTTTGAGTTGTGCTTGGATCAGTTGACCACATGGGAGCGGTTGATTCCCAGTCACTAATGCATATGAGGCTCACATGCATCAACGGCTAGAAATTGTCCACTGTTGGTGACTATGCTCCCAGATACCTGTAATTGTGATCCATTTGCCAGAAATGAAGGCTCTATTTGTTTGCATCCATAAGGATAAGCTTGTCAATCAGTTGTTGCAAGATTATAGAGGTGGTAAAAAGAATCAAAGGTGAATCAAGAAACGAAGGCTCTGTATTTGCTTGCTACCTTGCATTGTAACAATGTATACAATTTTAAGAACTCTACAAATGAACAGGTTGAGTACAACAAATGAGGTGCCCAACTTTTAACAAATCAGAAGAAATTGCATCTTTCATTCCATTTCTTTATCAGGTCCAATATACATGGTGCAACAAACAGAAACGAAAATAAGCAGACATCCAAAAATTCGACCAAACGATAGAGCAATCCTTGAGGAACCAATGCCCCATAATTGTGACAGGGCAGCCTGAAACAAAGAAAAACAAGAATAAACTGGGTAGCATTTTCTGTGGTTAAAAAGTTCTCCAGAGTGTTGATGAATCGTGGCTAACATTTGAACCAAAATTTCTTCTCATGTTCATGATGTTTTCTTTTGTTTCTTTATCTGATTTAATATAGTAATTATTGCCACTTTCTAGATTTTCCAATTGTGTTCTGTTTCCTCATACCAAACAGCCCATACTTTTACAAGATCTCATTCCCATCACATTTTACATGATTAAGAATCAAAATCATGCGAGTGATAATTACATTCAAACAGGAAAGTTACCTCCATGTATATAACATTTGCAACTTTGCCGGTTTTCTCAAGCTGCAGTCCACGAGCTAAAAATACCTGAAATTGACCACACAAATTGAGAAGTCCATAACTGCTGGGGCATTATCGGAGAAAAAGAAGTCTATAGTTGAGTGCATGCTTCATTGCATCACAATTCTGTGTGTGACAGAAAAAGATAGGGAAAAGAAAAGTTCAGAACAGCACCTCTGCAAAGAAGGCCAGAACACCAAGTACAAGCATAACTGAAAATGAATAAACATCCGGGAAAACAAATTCCTGAAAAAAAAGAAAAAAAAGTAAATATTTAGCACACCTAAAAATTGCATATAACATCAAAAGAACAATAACCAGAAAGCATTGAAGCTAAATGTATGACTCACAGCCATTACGAAGTCAAAGCATTCAACTCAAAAAATTGCAAAAGAAACTAATAACAATAATCTAGAGGAGATATCTGTCTAGACTCTGTCCAAGGCTTCAACAAATTATACTATATAACACTGGAAGTGCACCAGAAACAACCCCTCTCCAGCTAGCCCACTTGTTTGTAAGAAAAAGATATCATAATCAGCATCAATTCATAACCATAAATTCAACAAGAAATTAATAGCCGCCATAATAATCCTTCATTTGTCATAAAAGTCAGCATCTGTTAATAATTTATAATCAGATAGATCTCTATGAATTGGTAACAGAAAATAAATCTGGATAACATCATACTGGCAAGATTGTGAATCTCCCCTCCGCCTCCCTTGAATAAAATAAAGATTAAAGATTAAAAAATAGAGGTAAATGAGGGTTTTAAGTTGCTAGGCAATCAGTGATATATTAAACAAGGAGTGTGGCAGACTCGAAATAACAACTTTATAAAGCACAGCGTTGCAACCATGACATCAACTTACCTCAAGGGCAAAAAGACAAATTCCTGAAGCAGGACTAGCCAGTATACCAAATGAAAAGACTGTCAGCCTGAAAATTGAACAGAGAATTTATCTAGGTAGTTTTACTACATAAAAATAATTTTTCTGAAATTTCCAAGATAGCACTTGGATGCAATAGAATGTTGTGTTTACCCCCTTGTATGATGTACATTTTAGAAATGCAACATAATATCATATAATCTCTTACATGCTTTTAATATTTTCTTGCCTTGATAATCATGGAACTGAAACAGTTATAGACATCTTAATTAAAGGTTATGCTCTTTGTATAAACCCCATCTGAAACTGAAAAAGAAATAAGCTACATAAACGGTCTTGAACATAATGGGTAGTATGGCAATGTTCCAGTGTTAATGGTTTTGAAGATAAAAAGAAATAGCACATTATCATCAATTTCATATTTGCTTAAAGTTTATAGCATTAATCAAGTGAAACATAATTGAAAAGCGCAGAGAATAATTATTAACCATTTTCATGCAGGACTTAAATTTACAAAGAAGCAATCAGCAATCTTACAGTGGCTGATCAGATGCTTTTGCTCCAGCCCTTGTAAGGCAGTAGCTGATTCCGCCGGTTATTGATGAAAATATACCGGCTAAGATTGCATATGTATGGCTGCTTCCCTTGACACTTGTATTCTTTCCTCCATTTTTATCTAATCCTCATGCATAATTCCAGGGTTAGTATTCCAGAGTTCGGGGAATAGTGGTAGAAAACAACCCAAATGTTACATTATTTTATGCTAGTGTCTTTTACATGCCCATTTCTCTTACAAGCATTAATCTGCTCAAGGTTAATAGGCAATAATGTACTAGTTTCACAGATTTTACTGAAATATGATCCATGCACATGTATTACTAACAGTCACTCATACATACAAATCTAAACCTTTTTTTTTGTCAAGAATCTTATGCGTAGCGTTCTCTCAAAAGGCATATAGAGGGAGTGAGACACATATACGCTTTCTTCCTCATTTGTAATAAAGTATACATGCACTTAGTGGACTACTGTCTCAGAGTTGTTTCCTTGCAGAAAGTGAAAAGGCAAGATACGCCTTGCAACAGGATATACATGCATGTGTCACACCTAAAATTATCTATACACTTTTATACATATTGAAAGCATCCACATCTAGTGTATAATATAGATTATGTTAACTCACTTCTGTACCTTGCGTAGTAAGCATTTGTCGAAAAATGAAGAGCACACCAAAGAAACTGCACGCAAGACCTGGAAAATGAACGACAATTGACATTGGAATCACTTCCTGACTATTAAAAGGTAGTTTAAGAAACTCTTCCAAATTCTAACAACTTCATAAAGGACTCAAATATGCAACATTATCTTCAACCTAGAGTAAGAATGAATAATTATAAACATTATATACTACATACCTCCAACATCTGCAATTTTATACTTCTCATGTAGAATGACTCTGGCCACAATTGAAGCCATAATTGGAGTGGTAAAGCTCAATACAATAGCCTGAGACAAAGGTAACCTTTGAATGCTGAAATGAAAAATGAACCAATTCAAGTTATTTCTGTGGTGTTTACACATTACAGAAACAAGTTTTAAAGTGCCGAGCTCAGAAGCTGTCTGAAAAGCATTTCAAACATACTGTAGCGGACATGAAGAACATCAGACAGATAAACAAACTTAAAAATATAAGTTAGCCAAATACTTGGAATGCTCTAAAACAATAGCTCTTCCATTAGCCAATGGATGCATTAGTATTTCATCTCTTCAGATCCTACAGTATCCTAATTTTCTGCTCTTCATTATAAGATAACATATATTTTTTTAGAACATAGCCTCATTTTGATCAGCTCGTACACAGTTTACAAAACTACATTTACGGTAAATAAACTGTAATTTGCATATTGGTAGAATACAGTACAGAAACTGCTTCTATCCACGTGGTAAGTATCATGACATGAATGCATTAACACCAGAGAGAGTAAATCCTCCTACCAAACAAACAGGCAAAAACATACTCACCAATAAATGAAACTTATTAATGAGAGATATCCCATAAGGGCTCTTGAGATCAAAAGATTTTTCACATTTGCCAGCCCAGCTATTGGCTGTCCGCTCTTTCTCAACCACACAAATGACAATACCAAGATAATCATACATCTTGCAAACGCAGCCTCAAGCAAAGGAATGGGCTGAGCTGCCATAATAAAACAGTGTGAAATATAATGAAAGAATAAATATACATATATATATATATATATATAGAGAGAGAGAGAGAGAGAGAGAGAGAGAACACAAGGCTGAAACAAGTTATGTGCATCATATGCCATGAGACTTGCAATTGAGTCATAAATAGAGTGCAGAACTTACTAACCAGAAAGAACTTCGGAAAACACTTCCATGACAAAGTAGATGGTAGATGATATGGCCATACACATTAGACCAGAGTATCTCGATCCACTCCATACCCATGAAATAAAATGAGCTACTGGGGATGTCTCTGCTTCAAGTGGTTTCCTTACCTGATCCTATAAACAAATACAACATCAATGTAATCAACAAAAAATAACCTTGCAGACTTCAATCGTTGATTTACTTTTCCTTCTACATTTCCCTCCAAAATGACAAAGCAATCACTAGACTTAATTGAGACGGAACCAAATCTGAACGATCACTCTCCGGCACTAAGGCAATAAACTATTTAATCATGACCAGTATTTTCAATTTCACTGCTTTGGTTACTAAACTAAATTTTGCATGTGGAGTACTAGAAAACTGAAAGTGCAAAATTTAAAAATGAGATTTCTTCAATTTTCACAGCAACCAAAAGGGCAAAACACACCACACTATCAAAAGCTAGATAAATAAAACCCTAGCAATATTATCATCTATATACAATTCAAATTCGTCGTGAATAATAACAAATTGAAAAAAAAGAAGGAAATATTAGATTAAATTAAAGTGATGGAATCTTACCCTAGGCGCTTTTCGAGGATAAGAGACGGTGAATATATTGATTTTGGGCTTCTCAGGCGGCGTTAAGAGAGGGACTATCTCGTCCGTGGCGGCCAGGCTGCCATCATCGGAACCTGATGCGTCGCGCACGATCAGCTCCAGCTCGTTCTCTCCGTCGCTGGTCTCTGCCGACGAAGCCATTCGCGCGCATCCAAATTCTCCAGAAACCCTAGAAAAGCTTTGGCTGCTTCGGAAGGAACAGCTGAAAATTCAATCTCCCGGAGGAGAAGAAATGCCAAATGCTAGTCTTATGCAGTGTGCGTGCGTTGTTCGTTGGAAAGCAACGCGTAAACGGTCAAGTTGGTGGCACTGTCCACGTGGAGCGACCGCAGTGGGAAGCGAACTCTTTGTCCAGCTGAGTTGGACATAATCGACAGTTGTAATTTCCCGGGCAGTGCCGAGTTTTCGCCCGCCATCAGCTTTTTAATTAATTATGAGAAATTTGCTTCCTCTTTTTTTTATTTTTTTAAGAGACGAGAGCTTCTTCTTTTTTTGTCAGAGGATGAGAGCTTTGCTTCTAGAAAAATGCCAATCCGAAATGGAAATCCAAATTTTATATGTTCTTCATTTGATTTCAATTTCTTCTATCATCGCAATACAAATAATTTCTTACGATAAAATTACACTTAGCTATTGTAATATACAAAAAAAGGAAATAAAACTTCGACCATCCTCATGGAAAGAAGAATCAAATTTGGACGCAAGAGAACGGTCATACTGCCTTACCTAAGAAGCCTAACTCACACTTGCTAACCAAACCATATCTTAGGGCCATATAAATAGTGACAATTCATAATTTGATGCTACTTTAAGAGGTCGACATTTTAACTCATGGGAATCCGATGCCTTCTTATGTTTGGAAAGCATATATTTAAGAATAATTAAGAAAGTGACTTTTTCCCCCCAAACTTTATGTCCTACTCTGCTAGCTATCGCACCAGAGCTGGAAACGTTAGCTGGTTGTCCGCAGAGAGTGACATGCGTATGCACATCCCATGTAATTTTAAACTTTAATGTGAAACCATGAAAACTGACCTTCAATCAACATTTGCAGAATGCCGAACAAGAATGATACCGAGCGAAAATATCCACCTTAGAATACTAACGAAAGCTATGGTTATCAGGACACTTCAATCCTCTGTAATCTTGATACAGGCGTCGACATACCCGACATGAAATCGATTATTTTTAATTTGTTTAAAAGAAATCGTATAGCCTAACGACTACACTCGTTTTTTCAAATTATTTAAAATTTGTACAGGCTTTATGGGTAGATCGTCTTTATATATATATATATATAAAAATAGTCTAGCCACCAGGCTATACTCTTTTTTTATTTTTTATTTTAAAAATATAAAATTAATTTCTTTCCTTTTTTGTTTGGCCTACTTCTTTAATTTAATATATGTAATTAAGTAAAATCTTAGCCCTTTTGAATTACTTTAATTAAAAATTTCTATAATTTAATTATAATTTAATATATACAAAATTAAAGAAAATGTCCACAAAATAATTAATTTATATTTGTTAAGTCTTTTGTGAAATCGTTTGGGTGTCTTAATTAAATTTCCTCATAGCCCAAGAGCCTTATCCATTACTATTAGGCCATTACTCGAGTATCTATTATACCTTTTTTATTTTTTACTTTTTCAGAGTTATTACCGATATAAACGTTCTAGCAATTTCATGTTTAATAATGTATTATACACATACACACATTTCTCATGTTTAATATACCTATTTTTTTACAAAAATATCAATAAGACACACAAAATTCACTTATTATACACATAATTCTCACATATTATTGAATAAAAATAATATATATATTTGGCTATACTCAGTTTTCCCCTACTTGTCTTTTAAAAATAGTATCGCCGTGCGGCTATACTCGTTTTTCTTAATTTTTTTTAAATAGTATAGCCGCACGGCTGTACATGTTTAACACGTGGCGCATAGGCGATAGGCAGGTCTTTATAGACATATATAAATAGTATAGCCGCCCGGCTATACTAGATTCATGTTGAAAATTTTCGAGAAAATAGTATTGGCTTTACTGTGTTGACACGAAAATTTTATATTTATTAAGTATTTTGGGAAATCATTTGGGTGTCTCTTAATTAAATTTCTTCATAGGCCCAAGGCCCTAGTCTTGATTAATATAAATGTTATTAATGAAAGTCAAATTCAAAGCCCAGCCTGTGGCCAAGCCCATTGGCCCAACTCTCTAATGTTAATCACACTTATCATCAAAGTGTCATGATGCTTTGTTTATAAACACCTTCATAGGAGTGTAAATTTTTTATGTGAGATTTTCACATAGGGCATCTCAAAAGATAGGCCTTCATTGAAATCTGTATTTTTATTGTTAGTTCAATATGAAATTATATTTAAAGCCCTTCAAGGTCTCCGTGATGCATCTGTAAATGCCCTCCAAAGTCTCCATTAGAAATTATAGTATGGAGGGCAGAGTTATGGTTTTGATGTTGACTTCCATTCCTAGTAAATATAGGAACCAAATGAAAAAGATACCGCACAAATTTTACCTTGCCTTAATAACGACCAGATGAGCTGGAAGGTTTACACCCCATGCCAATGGGCTGGTACAAACCAATACCTATAATTTTCTATGACGGTCTCTTGATGGTAATCCAATGCCTTCTTATGTTTTGAAAGCATAGTTAAGAATAATTAAGAAAGTGACTTTCCCCACCATACTTTATATCCTACTCTGCTAGTTATATCGCACCAGAGCTGATAACGTTGCTGGTTGTCCGCTGAGAGTGACAATCGTATGCACATTTCCATGCAATTTTAAACGTTAATGTGAAACCATGAAAACTGACCTTCAATCAACACCAAAACAAATCATTTCTATTGAATAATTACTTATATCATACAACATTTGCAAATGCCGAACAATGAAAACTACCTTCAATCCACCAAAACAAATCATTTCTATTGAAAAATTACTTAATCACCGTACAACATTTGCAGAATGCCGAACAAGAACGATACAGAGCGAAATGGCATCCTTTAATGGCCTGGATGTGAAATTCCTATATGTTATGACTATCCCATGCAGCCTGGACTCCTGGAGAGTGGAGAATGAAACACCAAGAGTCACTCTAGAAAATCTCCATTGTAGAAACTTCAATGAGAGCTATGATTATCAGGACGCTTCAATCCTCTTGTAATCTTGATACAGCAGGCGTCCACATACAATCACTTGTCTCTAGACATGAAATCAGAGCTTAGTGACATTTCAATTTCCTCAAGGGAGCGGCCTTTAGTTTCAACTATGAAGTAGGTAGCAAATATTGCCGCCAACAAGGAGACTGCACCGAAGGTAACCATAAACTGGAGCAACTCCAAATTTCTCCACTAAGTCGAGGAAAAATAGACCCACTAAGAAGTTGCAAACCTGAATTAAAAGTTACACATAAATAAAACAAATAGCACCAAATGCAAACTATCATCCAAAAAATACATGTGGAAATAATTGGGTAGCTCTCAGCCATGACGACATATCAATTGGAAATTGGAAATATAGCAACTATTGTACTTAATCAATCACAGAACCAAAAAAATATATAATTAACAGTTATTTTAAATAATTAACCAAGGAAAAAAACTCAAGGGCTTACCCAATGAGCAGAAAAACTGAATCCCATAATCTTCCCACGTGACCGGTTGCTGCTAAGTTCGGGAATGATAAGACCAGTAACCGGGCCAGCACCTATTGCAAAGGTGAATATGTACCTACGAAATCATGTGAAGAGAAATAACATCAATAGAGTAAGCACAATACACGTCTGCTTAACAGAAAGCGTAAATAGAGAATTCGAACATCAGCAAATCTTTATGGTATTTGGTGGTGTTAGCCGTCCTGATAATGAAAAGCATTACCCTCCATCCCAAAAAAAGAGTAAGAACAAATGACAATTTTTTGTTAAAGAGGGGCTACCGGTTTATTGCAACTGTAATATGTGAAATCTTATGTGCTGCAGAGAGAACAAATGCTTACATGACAGTTCCCAGTATTGATAAGTTGTCACTTAGTTGCTCATCTATTGGAAAACTGATAGCACATACAACAAGAAACATCGAAACTGCCTGCACATAGACAGAATTTCTTAGTCGGACATGTCCTTGCTAAATAAAATATATGCATTAATAAATACATTTGATTGATATTTTCCATGTTTGCATTTTCAAACTCATGAAACAGAGAGTTGCCCTCCTTTGTTCAATGTATGCAACAGCGACATCGCGCTCACATATGCATAGTAATGTTCTATTCATCTCCAAGAATTAATTCCAAGTACAGCTCACCATTCCCAAGTAACTTCCAATCAAAAGCTTCTGCCTCCCTTGCTTATCAATCAAGTACAAAGCACAAAGTGCCCCTGAATGATCACAATTGATGTGAATGAGAGGTTGATCAAGAAACATTTTTCATTTTACAAACATAGACTATCTCAAACCTGCAAAGTTGGTAACTCCAATAAGCAAGCTTGCCAAAGCACTACTTGTGATTCCGACATCTTGAAAAGTCAATGATGAAAAGTAAAGAACTCCATTTATACCGCAAACTGTTGAAGTACAAAAAGGGAACCACCAATGAATGCAACTGCAACCATGAAAAAATCATCTCAGTCCACAAGTAAGAATTCCCAAGTTTGTGAAAATTGATTTTAAAAAACCTGCATATAATTAAGAGAGGAATATAACATCGATCAATCAAAGGAGTTCCTTATAATTTTTTTTCATATTATTAATCACTCTTTGATTAAGATAAGGTAAGGTTTTCAAATTTAGTTCTGATGATTTTTCATGTGCAAAAGGCGACACTAAATGGCAACTGCTGCAAGTCTTATACAATGTTCAACACAAAGATGCCATTACATGCTGGCATCCTAAGTCCACCACCTTGATACAACCTCTAGAGTTTGGCACCTTCAAAAGTTCCAACCAGCTGCTGTCCAAATCACTACCATCATTCTTGATAACTGACTGAAATTCTTCAATTGCCTTTTCAACCTCAGATGCTCCCCACACATTTTTTATAACTGCTTTAGCATCGTTCAATCTCCCTACCTGCACAAACAACATATTAAAGCTTCAGGAACAACACATTTGAAAATAAAACGCCATAATTTCTACCATGAAAGATAAAAATCTTACCTTGCATAGCCAACGGGGGCTATCTACAGCAAACTGCATTCCAAGAGCAAGGATAAAACCAGGGATACTTGCAATATAAAGCATCGTCCTCCACCTAAACAAGATATGCCAAAATATTAGTCGACACTTGACAGGTTCAGAGATTAAATTTATGCTTGATACACTAAATGTTCCAATAATTGCAAGAAATAATAATTTGTTCTTCAAAAATCCGTACATAAGCAAATTCCATATATATCACTCTCTGTGGAAGGAAGCAGAATTGTGTACACTCTCTTGAAACCCAACTATTTCTGGCTCCTTTATCCCAGTATCTCTCAGAAACTTTGTTCATTGTTTTGAAGGCTATTAATGTCTGATATATAGTGACTCTCTCTCTCTCTCTCTCTCTCTCTCTCTCTCTCTCTCTCTCTGTTACTTGTCATTCAAGTCATAGGCTCAAACCAGAAAAAATAAGTCAACAGAATCTCACCAGTGTGGATCACTTTCAGAGGGAATGCCAAGAAACAGTGATGAAATAATCCCAAGACATGTGCCAATTTGACACAAGGCTCCCAATGAACCCCTATATCTTGTTGGAGCAATCTGCAAGGTATACAATAGGAATAGATGAGTAAACTTCTCTTCAGATACATAGTGGATATAATGCAGAGGAAAAGTATGACATAGTATAACCTTCAATATCTCAATCTCAAACAGAGGGCATGAAATCCAAGTTAACCGTTCAAACAAGTTATGAATCTAGTGCGTACTAATTTGGGACTGTATTGGTGGCTTGGTGGTAAAGCTCAATGAGCACTTACTGAAGGTTCAGCAAAGTCTATATGCTAGTAGTGCGAATTACTAGAATGAAGTAGTTTGGTCAACTTACATAACTTTCTCCCAGAATTCTACATATGTCATACTTGATCATCATCCATATCGACCAGAACCAATGGTTTGCAAATACAATTTGACAACAAGTTAACTATCCCACCCGCCCCTCTTATCTAATAGCCTCTACAAATGGAAGATCAACAATAGCAGTAGCAGAATACTTGGTTTTGACTACATAGCATTATTGTATTGGAAAT